>NC_064628.1:675448820-675751851 GCF_023864275.1 Schistocerca cancellata
ACAATACTGTCAAATTTTTATCACCTGCAGTGGCCTTGTTAAATAGTATTATTGCTGCCATAGGAAGTTGCCGTTGGATGACTGTCTGGACAGTTTTTGGCATATTGTAAACCTTTCCTGTCTCCAAGAACAGTGTACTAACTTGAACTCTTCTGCCACTTTTCTATTGTCATGTAGTACACTGGCACATCTCATGGTATTAAGCTGTACTATATTTATGTTAATTGGGAATGAATGCAATCCCATGCTACATGACCACCCTTGATGACAGACTGCTTGTACAACATATTGAAGGTATATAATAAATTCCTGTTGGCAGAAACCTGTTTCAGTAGAGTCATCAGTGTTCCTTTTCTGTTGGCAAATTTTTCATTTTAAGATGGATCCTATCTATTATACCAGGTTCGTGAAAAGTATATATTCTCCTTTTGGGTGCATATTCTTTACCTGGTGTAGCAAGTCATTGGCTCTTCCAGCCTGCAGAGGTGTCACATTCCCTATACTGTCATAAATCTGTCGCTGATCTGTTTGATGTTCTATGTTGTCAATAGGTCTTTGTTTCCAGTATGAAGTGGCTCTGGGTCTCATCCTGTTTTTGTCATAGATTCATAATATCCTGCATTGACAAATCTTCTTGTACATCTGTAGGCAGCATAGTATCTTCCTCAGGTTTGTGTGCTGTCACATTCTACATACAGTTGCCCAGTTCGTCACCAGATTCTGCTCACTTGTATCATACATCACTCATCTGTAAGCTTGCTTCCCTGTTGTACCACACTGTTCAGAGCTTTCACCAAAAACTTTTTTCCTGACTTTTTTGTTGGTGCTTTGTTGCTTTTTTGTTCTCCAGGCACTTTCAGTCCCTATATTTATACAACATGAACACACTGCTAATTTTACTGCTGTCTTTTTATACTGTGACTTTCTTCCCCATAGTGTCCATAAATTTCTGCTTGTTGATCACAATATTTTGCCAGATGACTTAAGTCTTGGCATTTCACGTACCGCCTCATTACTAAGTTGTCTTTCACTGAAACTGAACAAAACCTGAGATATACTTTGTGTCATTTCATGAAAGCTGTTCTAACATGAAGGTTCACTTCAATAACTTCATAGACCACCTTTACTCCCATTGATCCTGTCCTGAATAGTAATATAAAGTCACTTTCAAAGCTTACCTTTGTCAGTTCATCTTCAAGGTTTTGCCTTTACGTCTATGTTGTCTGAGTGTCACAGAATATCATTAAAGATCTCTCTTTCTCAGGTTATTGACATATCAGTTTCTTGTACCTTTTTGTTGTTCATTATCTTTTCTTTGTCACTTTGTGTATCAGTTTCCAGGATGCTTGATCTTCCTTATATAGTTATTAAAATATTCTTGTAATTAATTCACCCATTTTGAATTTCTTGGTCCTTGCTGTAACTTTAATGAATACTTTATTTCCACAGGGCAACAAACAGCAGGGTAGGACCAGAGAATCCTTCCTCACAAGTTCCAGAAAGTCAGCATTTCGGTAGTCAGGATAGCTATCTTCAGCTGCCTGGTTGCCGGCGCAGCCTGGACGGTGGAGATGGCGGAGGGGGAGGGGGAGGGGGAGGAGGAGGCAGTCGCAGAGAGTCATCTAGCTCTCTTCCAAGTACAGACTATCTTACACCTTCGGACAGTAAAGACAGCCTGTACGGATCTACATCTACGCTTACAGGGGGTCGCAGCAGTGATGATTCAATTATCATTGACAGGATACGGAAGAGCTTTGAGCAGAAAGAAGAATTTTTGAGGCGGCCTAATCAACCCATTTCATGGAGTGTCCTTGAAAATGTGGTCAGAAATCAGCAACAGCATCATCATCAGCAGCAGCAGCAGCAACAACAACAGCAACAGCAGCAGCAGCTGCTCCATCATAATCATCAGCAGCAACACCACCTCCATCACCAACAACAAATTCATCAACAGCAGCAACTTCAGTACCAACAACAGCAGCAAAATCAGTGTTACCAAAATCATCCACAGACTGCAGCCCAAAATTCACAAAGCAGGGCAATTATTGCTCGGGAATTCTATGCCAGACCACAGAAATTTCAACGTCCAGTGTGGCCACCAACTAATTCTGCTTCGTCACTACCATCACAAATTGCTCCACCTAGTGATGAAAGACAGGAATCCCCAGTGAGAACAGCTGGTGCAAGAGTTAATCATGTGAGACCCTTGCATCAGAGTCTCCGTCGTGTTAAGTCTGATGTGGATGCTGAGCGGCAGTCTTCGGCATGTGGTAGTGAGGACAGCAGTAACCGTAGTGTGGTAGAGCACAGACTGCCATTTGAAAGAGCGTCATCCGAACCGTGTGAGGACAGGAGTGTAAATAGGTCACAACATAACTCTCTCAGTGCAAAGTTACCGTACAGTCCTGTGGTGCCCATTGAGAGTGCAAATTCTCAAGTGAGAAGTGTTCCTGCTGCAAACAGACCTGGAACAGGCAAGACACCCTTTGTGACTACACTGACACGCATTCATGAAAACATACCTGCCATTGACCGCAGACGAGAATTTGCCAATTCTCAGTCAGAATTTGCATTCCAGAATCTCCAGCAGCCAGATCAGAGGTAAGTTGCACACTTCCCATCACCTGTTGTTTAACTGCATATTGAAAATAAGTGATAAGTCTTTTTAACAGACTTAAAAGAAATTACGTATTCAGTTATACCTCATTTTTGAAAACGGATTTTAGTTATTCATCAACACAGTGTATGATTATTTGGTGACTGATACAGTTAGTGTATGCCTTGTCTTATTCTTAAAGTAATTTTTATAGATTATGTTTATGGATCACACTTGTGTGGCAGTAGAGAACTTAAATAAGGCTGAGAAAGATGGGGAGGTAAACAAATCAGGGACTAGACACAGGATTGTATGTTAAAGAAACACACTAGTGAAAATTTTAAGTTCTCATCTTTCAGAGCTAAATGTCTTTTTGGAAGCTAATATGATAAGAGAAAAGTAGTAAGTTATTCATTGCTTGAACAGTTACTTTAAAGTAATGTAGACTGTATGCCCACTGTCTAGTTTTGTTCATTGTTCTGTATTTGTAATGTTATTGAGAACCACCATGTTTTAAGTAAGTATATTGTTTACTACATTTGTCAGAGTTGTTGACAGAAAAACTTAAGCCACATTGTCATTCAGTTTTTCTTTTTCATACGTATTTCATGTGCAACATTGGATTTCACTATTACTAATATCAAATTAAACCATCTTTAACATAAATATAAACATTAATATTGTCAATGATGAATAATTCTGGGACCTTATTATGTTCTCTATAATAGTTGATTAAGTTTACATTTAGTCTGTCTGACCCAGAAAGGTGTATCCTGCTTTTTGATATGGCTGGTCAAGAAGACTGGCTTTCCTTTACAGGGAGTTACTCAATATCTCAGTAGTGCTGTTACATTAATCTGAGTAAAAACAAGGCAACATGCAGTTTATAGATACTCTGCAGTTCCTCATTTGAGTGCAATGGGCTCGGGGTAACTTTATAGGCCCTCACACTGAAACCATCGTTTTTCAGCCTCATTTCTGTCACCCTTTTGTTGTCAGAATGATGAGTGCCTAGATGTTGTCTCCACAAGATACAATGGCAAAGTCGGCAATGCCTGTGCTCTTCAGTTGCTGCAGTCAGCAATCCATACACTCTGCTACTGCCAAAGCCCTATATGGCTTCTCAAAGCTGGCTGATCATAAACAGTACGACTTGTAGCTGGTGTTGAACACTGATTATTTCCCTCTCCATCTATATCCATCCCACACTACATCCCATGTCTTTCTTTTCTTATGGTGATCTGTGTGTGTGAAAAGATGCTTAGTTGCACTGTGGTTTGGAGGAAAATTTGACTGAAGCACCCCTCTCCCCATCCCCACCCACACCTTGCTGGTTAGTGATTTGAAACATGGGAGGAAGGCAAGGGCATACCACATCAAATAAGACCATGCCTAATAAAAAACATTGGTGCTCAAACCATCCTATGATTTGATGACAGTTTTACCTCTACTGTGTACAAAATCGAACAATTGAACATTTAAGAGAAGCAAGACTGGCTATATTCTTCTACAAATTTGCAAACTAAATTACAGCAATTGATAGATTTACCTCTCATTTCCTTCTGATTGGCACTAACAGTGATAGTTGCTCTGGTTAGTACAACAAATAAAACTTAAAATGGAGTGCACAACCATAGGTTAACGCTATTAATGAAAATGTTCAAATGCGTAACATATGAAGAAATAGTGTATTATTACATGGAGCAAATTTTTCTCTTTCTAAACTTAATTTTACCTTCATCATTAACTATTTGTATTTTATGTCTTTTATATAAACCATTACTATAAGTTTAAGAAGTCACTCCAGAGTGAATAAGTAAGTAGAAATCTAGAGTGTCATTTTATGGCTGTATATTATTCAGTGAAGAACATTGGTTAGTAATTGTCCCACTCTCACTGTGTCCTTAGATCCATTTCAAGACCCACAGAGGATGGACCTAGGCGTGAGAGGTCCTGTGAACGTATGCAACAAGTGCAACCTCAGCAGAAGGAAAATGTGGCCGAATGGCAAAGGCTTTCACCTGAGCCTGAACTGCAACCTGTTTACCAACGAGCAAGGCAGTTTGAAGAAGGCCTTCTGGCGGAGGACCGCACCAGCTTGTACCGCAGTGAATTGGCTCGCCTATCGGCCAAGAAGAGTGTACCAAATGTGGCTGTGCGAAAGCGTGAATTTGAGTCACGTTCGACAGCCTCTCCTCCTTCCTCGTCTGCAATAACCAGGGAATCTCGAGAATCGAGACGTACCACCCGTGAGAGCAGATCACTAGAGAGTGCTGGTATGTTCGAATGTGCTATTGAATACTAAACAAAGTATGTGAGGCATTAATCTGTGCTTTGAATACTGACCAGAAGAAGTGTCCCTTTAAATTTATTATAACTTACAGTTGCTTACATTCCTGTGTATTTTGATAACTTTATGGTAAAAATAATATTTTATTTCAGAGAAATACATTTTCTCCATGTGATGCTCTTGCTAGTTGTTATCCTCTTATGCGGAAATTGTTCCTTGACATACTGAGCAGACAAAAGTCATGGGATAGCGATATGTGCATGTACAGATGGCGGTAGTATCACATACATGAGGTATAAAGGAGCAGCGCATTGGCAGAGCTGTCGTTTTTACTCAAGTGATTCATAAAAGGGTTTCCGATGTTTTTATGGCTGCGTGATGGGAATTGACAAACTTTGAGTGCAGATTGGTAGTTGGAGCTAGATTCAAGTGACATTCAGTTTTTGAAATCCGTAGGGAATTCAATATTCTGAGATCCACAGTGTGAAGAGTGTGCCAAGAAAACCAAATTTCAGGCATTACCTCTCACCACAGACATGAAGTGGCTGACAGCCTTCACTTAATGACTGAGAGCAGTGACTTTTGCATAGAGTTGTCAGTGCAAACAGCTAAGCAACACTACATGAAATAACCACAGAAATCGGAACGAGTTAGGACTATGCAGTAAAATTTGGCATTAGTGAGCTATGGCAGAAGACAACCAATGCGAGTGCCTTTGATAGCAGCATGACATCTGCAATGCCTCTCATGGGCTTGTGATCAAATCAATTGGACCCTAGACAACTGGAAAACTGTGGCCTGGTCAGATGATTCCTGATTTCAGTTGATAAGAACTGGTGGTAGAATTTGAGTGAGGTGCAGACACAATGATGCTGTGGGCCCAGATTGTCAACAAGGCACTGTGCAACCTGGTAGAGGCTCCATAATGCTGTGGGCTGTGTTTATGTGGCATGCTCAGGCATTTCCACTCCGACTGAATCGATAATTGACTGGAAATGGTTATGTTCAGCTGCTGGAAGACCATTTGCAGCCATTCATGGAGTTCTTGTTCCCAGACAGTGATGGTATTTTTTGTGGATGACAATGCACCATGTTACCAGGCCACGATTGTTTGCGATTAGTTTGAAGAACGTTCTGGACAATTTGAGGTAATGGTTTGGTCACCCAGATTTCCCAACTTATATTCGAACATCTGTGGGACATTCTCTAGAGGACATTTCATGCACAAAATCCTCCACTGGCTACACTTTCGCAATTATGGACGACTGTAGAGGCGGCATGGCTCAGTATTTCTGCAGGGGCTTCCAGCGACTTTTTGAGTCTGTGCTGCATCAAGTTGCTGCAATACACCAGGCAAAAGCTGGTCCACCACTTTATTAGGAAGGATCCCATGACTTTTGTTGCCTCAGTGTATTTTATCATATTAACTGCTTGTTGTTTGTGACGAGGGAGATATTGTGGTGGGAGGACTAAATTGCTTGTTGAATTGTAGACATACATTTAAAAAGTGCTTAAAGATATGTAAAATGGTATTGACTAGAAAGTGAGGTTTCATCCTAATAGTATCTGTAATGTGTGACGCACAAACCCTCTGTAATTTGTATTTGATTTTGGAAGTCGTTCGTCAGGCTGCCTTTCTCTTCTTACTGCCATGCATTCCTGTTTGATTGAGATTTACAATTCTGAGACAGGCTTGGGTCTCACTTGGGCATTGGCCCATAGTCATAGACTCATATCTCCTGAACTGTGTGTCATACAATGCTATAAGTTGCAGTTACATTCAGTAATATATGTTGATATTGCCAGCAAAATTTGGTGCAAATAAAATTATTAACAAAGAAAAAATAAATTAAAACATCATGCCTGTGAGATTCAGCTCCAACTACCATACACCTGCTTGCACTGTTATTGATATCAGATGAATTTTGTGGCGTGTTACATTGCGTAATTTCATTTTCATTCTGTAATTGTCTTTTATGCTTCCAAGTGTGGCTTAGATTTACTGATCAAGGTTTTATTTATTTCGTATTGATTTCTTGACTTGAGACAGGAGCTATAATTTGAACAGTGTTTTATGCACATCATACAGTACATAATGTGACTGCCAACATAACTGTAGAAAATATATTAAATCAGTTATTGTTAACAAATGGGGAATTAATTGCTAAGAAATAATACACAGAAGTTGAATGCTTTGTATTCACACTGTTATGGCATTTATGTTTCTTGTCCTCAGTTTCACTTATTCTTAGTCCCAAAATTCTGAAGCTCAGAGTATCTTGTTTCCACATTCAGTCTTGCTCATTATGTTCCTTTTTTCCAGCTGTTCAAGGGGTATTATAGCCAACTCTTGACAGCTGAAAGAGTGCAATATTTTTTTGGTGTAGGGCTCAATAATATTAAAGTCACTGTGCAGTTTGACGTACCCACATTTTATACAAACATTAGCATTTTTTTTATTAATTAAGACATTTTTAGCACCTGAAAATGTAAACCATACCATATGGTAACTGAATGGCATTTTCTTAAGTTCTCATTTAATCACCCTTGTGGCATGTTTTCACTGTAGATGAAAACAAAGCTTTGAGAATATTGTTGATACTTTTGGTGATGACTGACTCCATCAATACAAAACAGCATGTTCACAAAGTACAAAGACAGTGCATCGAGACAGGAGTAAAAGATAAAATTTTGGCAGTGTTATATATTTGTTACAGCAAAATCGTTCAGGCTGAATTCAGTAACAGTTTATAATTAGGAACAGGAAAAAAATTGTTTGATTGTATGGTCAGTTTTGGTGATAGGTTTTGCCAATTTTGGTTTTAATTTTTGCCAATTTTGGTTTTAATTTTTGCCAATTTTTATGTTATTTGCTTCAGATTTTGTCTTTTTTTGTCAGTTATGGTATTAGTTTCTGACAGCTTCTTTTTGAAGTACTTTATGTTCTTATTTTTTCTTATTTCATTATTCTTCTGTGTTATGTTGAAAACAAAAATATACCAATTAATTACATTTTATTTATTCACATCATGGATCACATTTATTTACGTTATCCAAAAAGAAATCATTTACATTAAATGTATTAAGTCTAATCAGTTAACTTCGCAGCAATACACTCTTCAAAGTTTTTCAAAATCAAGAATTGTCGTAACTTTAAAGGTTTCTTCTGGGATATTGTGCTGCCTATCTGTCAGCATTTTACTATGGTTTGAAAACAACCACTCAGAGTCTGAATTTAAACATGGAAGACAAACTGCCTTCAGCACAACAACAGACATTTGATGTCCACGTATTCTGTGGGTATGGAAAGTTGCTTTTCCACTAAGTAATGAAGTTCTAGGTACACAGAAATCTTTTTGCCATGTTAATATTAATTGAACTCTTTATCACCTCATGACTGAAACAAAAAGTTAGAATGATGGACATTGATTATTTGGATCTGTGGCCATAAGAGTTGCTAGCTTAATTTGAAGGTGCAAACCGGTGTTTTCTTCACCTCTGCTTGAAGTATTCATCCCTTCATATTTCTCAAATTCTCCAAAAATTCATTCTCCCACAATAATGAAGCTTCAATTTTAACGTGGAATGCAGTAATGGTTTTATATGGTAATATTGGGTTTCCCGATATTTTTGCCCCAAAAAAAAAAAAAAAAAAAAAAAAAAAAAAAAACCAATGCTGTTTGGAGAGATCTTTAATTTGGTGCATCAGTTAAACTACATATTTTTGTAATATGCCAAATACGGCACTTAGTTTCACAAACTCATAAATCAGCACAGCGCCCATTCAGTGATCTCTTGCAAATTTGTCTAGAACATTTATATCAATATTAATGCAATATTATCTTTACTTTTTCATGAATGACGTTTGTGGTGTCTTTGTGATTTGTTGCATAGACTAGGGCCTAAATTACATTGAATGTTTATCAGACACCGTGTTTGCACAAGAAAAGTGACATCCATATTTAGTGTTTGTCATATTTACACTTGCTTATTATGGAAATATCTAGTTCAATTGATTTATCCTATTACATTCTCAAAATTGTATAACTTTTTTATGATAGATTCAAGTGTGTCAGGAAATTTCATGTCAGCTACTGAAACTGTTGCTAGGACAGAGATCTTTTGAAGCAGAGAGTTTATGGTTGCTTTCTTATTTATAGCTACTGAGGCCATCGTTTTTCTCAGGAAATAGACTGTTATGACTATACACAATTCTCAGTGTTGAGAAAACAAAGTCAAAATTCAGCAGCATTCAGCAATTATCAGTTATCAATATTAATAAACTGCTCCCCTTAGATTCAAGACATTTTTACACAGGTATAGGGAAAATGCCAAAGTTAGTAACCTTTCATTAAAACTGCCTGTTTTCCCGTAGGTCACTAAAAATCACAAATTTTGTGTTATCTTTAATTTTATCATTTACATGAAGTTTTCCTGTCCCTACTTATAATAAATTTGGATATTTAGTTGTTCAACTTGATTTCTTTTGTAGAAAACTCAAAAATTTTGTGGCTGAAAAAACTAAAATATCTGTATATGGTAAAGGCAGATGAGGCATAATGAAGATTTCTAGTTTAATGGGGTTTTGTCATTTAATTTTCTCATTTCTGTTTAAAGCCCTTTGGGAACACAGGCTTCCGAATAATATTATACTTGCTAGATGGTTTTAAGGAAGAGTGAACCACGTCTGTAAAATTTTTATCTTAAATTTAAGTAGTGACTTGTACTTGTCTTCTTGAAATAATTCTCATATCTCTCAATGAAGGAAATTAACTATACTATGTTAATTCTTTTGACTGTTGACTCTCCACTGATAGCAATGATAGACACTAAACTCATTTTAAATATAGTATCTGTGACACACTTTAAATACTTTCATGTCCATTCTTAATTCTAATGGTTTAAAATAGTCAGCTTTTCTGATTAAATATTATGAGTGAGTAAAATGGCATTATTGTTCAATTATGTGGCAATAGTTGAATACATTTTGTGTTGTTGTAAGTATGAAATCTGATTCTCAATTTACATGATGTCTTGTTCTATGCATAGAACTCTCTAAGAAGAAGAAAGATGGTGAATTAATCAACACGGGGGTCTCAGGCAACCGTATGATTTTAGTAGGCAGTACAAAGCTACACTGTGAACCTCCTTGTGATTTCAAGCAGTTTAATGTTGCTCCAGGTATCAAGTGTGTCACCTAACATTTAACACAGAGTGTCCTGTGCTAGAAATGTCAATGAGAAACAGCTTTTGAAATCCCCTGTACCTGTGTTCTAATGTATGGCCACTGGAATGCCCTATCTGTTTTTTTTTTTTTTTTTGTTTTTTTATCATCTGTGTCAATTTAATATGATATAACAGCCAGTATACATAATGTTTGTGTTTGCTGTTAATGGTCTCTTTTCTCATGCTTAGTAAAAAATGAAGTTTTCTTCTGTTGAGTCTGGTGTCATTTGTATTAGTTTGCCATGTAATCACAACAGGCTGAACAAATTGGACATCTTTTTAGGTTACAGACGATGGGTCATTTGAAATAGTGCTTCATGGAGAGAACATTTGACTGGCTGTTCACAGCTTGCAGTACATAGCTGTATAGTTACTTTGGGAGTGGGAGGGGGGAGGAGGGTGGGGTGTTGATGAAAGTATGATCAGCCAACCTGACTTGTGGTTCCATGTCCTGAGGAAGGATTTGCCATGATCCATTTTTTGTCACTCATTATGTCACTAGTACCTCTTCAATTTCTACTTCCCATGTGCGTATAACAGGCAAACTTAATCACAGAAAACTTATTACTAGTCAACACTGTGTTTTAAAAAAATTTATGATGTTTTGATGATTGGTGTTCTTACCTCTGATTTTCATTAATTTCTTGTGTCCCTTGTTTAAAGTGCTGTTAAGTAGGTCCGTACATTCAACTTAGTAGTTAATCTACTGCTTGCCTCCTCCTGCTGTAATCCACCAGTTACTTTAATCCATGTTTGAATTTTTATTCACTCCTTTATTTGCATCTATGGCGTAAAAATTAAATAGCAGTGATAATAAATCACTGACCTGTCTTAATTGTTGTTGACATCTTCAATATATATTTGTTTATTGTAAAAATTCTGCCAATCTCTAGATTTTTACACACTAGGTGTAATGTTTATTGGTTCATGCCTCCTGTGGTAGCAAGATAATAGTGTGTCCCTCTTTCATAGATTTTGGTTGCAAGATTGACTAACAATGTGGGTCTAGTATCACTCTGTGCCTGTTTTGGAAGGTATTTTATCTATAATGCTTGGCTTCATATTTTCCAGGACTGTATAATTGTAAAACTGAATCTCTTATTTCTTCCACGTCAGCTTTTTCTTCCTCCACAAGACAGTATTCTCTACTTTCTCAACAGTTCTCTCTTATCAGTTCTGAAATTTGTATTTTTTTATGCTGCTTGTCAGATTTGTTTCCACTATTTTTTATTCCCACAGTTATGTACATGTGCTTTTGTCTGTATGTATCGTACATCAACAATGGATTCTCTGGCCTAAATTATTTCTATTTTTAACATACTAAACTTCATTTTTGGTTAAATTGTGGGAAGTGTTTTGCTCAGTCTGGTGGGTATAAGTTTCAAGAATTTCAAAGTACATTACTCAATTTGTCTGTGTCACTTTCTGGTATAGTATTTTTTAATTCTATTTGTCTTTGAGTTCCTTTTCATAGTTACTAGGTTATAATCACAATTTGTGGTGTCACCAGTTCCAATGGCCTTTCAGGCCATTGCATATTTCTGATAACATTATCTAATCATGGTGGTGAAATTGATATCTTGCCTTGTCTTCTGTTTTCTTTTCTTTTCTTTTTTTAATTATTCCATTTCCTTTCATGGATTTTTCTCTACCTATTGCCTTAGGCAGAGTGATCTGCCATTTGTCTTTTCTATTATTGAATACCTAAGAAAGCTAAGAAATTCATGAGATTTTTCCTATTTCCCTGTATTCATTAAGTGATATGAGCATTGAATGTGGCACGGATGGGTTCAGTATGAATTTATTGGAATTCTCAGAATAATAGGTCTGTCATTGATTATTTAAGGTGATTTAATTGAAAACCAAGATTTTTTTCTCATTTCCCTTCAGTAATCTCATATAATCTAAATTTAGCATAGGAAAAGGAAGCTATTTCTTATGAGATGCAGATTGAGAAGACTGCATATGCTGTACATAAATGCTGTAATTGTAATGCATTGGTTTCCATTGCCTTCTACCACCCCAAGTCTTTGCCAGATGCTAATTCTCCAGTTTTCAGGGGCTGTTCTGTCACAAAGATAAATTGACACTTCTTAATTATATCTACTACCCTTAATGAAGCACTGACACTGTGATGGAGACTGATCATTTCTGAGATCTTCGATTATCAGAGCAAAAGACTTCTCCAAAATCATAGGAAAACTGAGATTATACTTGGAATTTCTGGACTTCTACTCAGTGACATGAACCACTAGACCTGTAATTAACTTTCTTCTCAGTTTCCAGTAAAAACTTGTCAGTTTCTACTAATACTGTAGGTTTTTCAGTGTTATGCAGTAACTGTGATTTGCATTTGTATTCTCACTAAGAGCTGCCTGTTGTGTGAGAATGTAAGCACGTAATGCATGGTGATAAACTCTCTCTCTCTCTCTCTCTCTCTCTCTCTGTGTGTGTGTGTGTGTGTGTGTGTGTGTGTGTGTGTGTGTTTATATATATATATATATATATATATATATATATATAAAAACAAAACTGTTTCTGGACAGCAGTGCACTGACAATGATTTTCATATATTTCTAAATTTAAAAACTCGTTTGTTAAACTTTAAATCTTCACTTACTAAGTATAATATGGAAAATAATTTTGTATAAAGTTAAAGGTGGATATATTTTAGACTCTCTTGTTCACTAGTATTACATTCTTTCACAGTGACCTTATTCTGAAAATAATTTATAATGTCACCAGTTTCATCTATATGTCACTAATTCGTGTGTCTTATTTACATGAAGAGTTTTTCTTACCACCACACTAATTTCAGTGATGTGGTTAAAAGTAGATGTCATTGTCATATGTGATGTTTTACACTATATACATGCTTTTGAAGTGAAGTGTGATAAAGGCCAAACAGGGATACAGCTGTAATTGTTGTTCTTGTGTAATGAGTGAATTACATGTTCCCCACTGAAATTTGTAGTTCTGCATATGCAACTAAAATGCAATGATTGTGCAGATTTTTTTTCTTCACTTTTCATGTGATCAGATGATCTGAACATCAAAATAACATTTTAGAATAATGTAGGGAAACAGAAGGGTGCCTTTTATTAGTGGAAGGCCCTTTTCGGAATATAAGTAATGAAAGAAATGAACTTATAATTGTGGCTGTAGTGTTGAAACACACACGAACAAACTAAAAACTCTGCTAGCTTTTGGATGGATCCTCCTTCAGAACTGAAACAACACATGAACATAAAACCAATGTCTCTCTCTGTCTCTCTCTCTCTCTCTCTCTCTCTCTCTCTCTCTCTCTCACACACACACACACACACACACACACACACACACCATCTTACAATGATAATTGAGTATGTGAGGTAAGAGATTTTGGATTATTAGGTGTGTGTCACAATCACACTCTTCAGTATGTAGTAGTGAGCAAAGTGAAAGGGTGACCTGTCTTCTGCTTAGTGTGTGTATTCTATTAAATTTTCACACTATAGTGATCTCTGAAGTGGTTCAGGTTTCCCTCAGCAGCTTGTTGGAGTGCTACCTCACAATCAGCTCCTTCTTATTTTTTGGCAGTACAGCTCTTGATGGGGCTTGGCCTCATCAACTTTCCTTTCCCCTTACATCTCTGTTCTCTGCTTTCCTCTTCCATCCTCAGATCCCCATCTTGGTAATGTCAACCAACACATTGTTCAGCCATCTAGCTCTTGGTCAGCCCTTCCTTCCGTTGGAATACAACCTGCCTTTCATGATTCATTTTGGCATCCTGTCATCTGTCATCCTCTCCATATGTCCTGACCAGCTTATTCTTTGAGATTTAATAAATTTAATGATGTCTTTCCCTTGTATAAGCTCTCACATCCATAAATTTTTTGCATGGTTTTTGTTTCAAATTACCTTAGATTTTTCATATTTGCTTCTGTCATTGTCCACATTTCTGATTCATATGTAGCAACTGGTTGTACAAGGGAACTCGCCATCAGCTGACAATAATTATAAATGATTTATTGCAGCAAAATAGCCATTATAGTTTTACATTAGATTACAATCATTTGAGAGTGAATTACAAGGATGTATTGAGTGTCTGCATAATTCTTAGTAGATTACATTCAGTGCAGGTATTATAACAGATTATCATTTGAACCATTTATTGCATAGTCTCTAATTGATCTGGTCCTCTTGTTGCATGTTACTATATGGTATCTCTCACAAGACTGCCCACATAGTGTACGCTTGCAAAGGTTTGACGGTTCGTGGTATGTTGTATTTGCACAAATTTCATGGTGGAATCCGTGTACTGCGAGTCTTGTAAGTACGTGTCTCATCTCAAAATTTGCTGCTGTCCAAGTGCAGTCGATCATGGCCCCAGATCCATTTGAATTCCGTTGGTACTTCCTCTCTTTTCTTGAGTAGTGATCTTAGTAGGTTCTCCGATGCTGATGTGTTGGGAAGTAAGGACATTGTCCTTAGATCCTCGATGAGGAAAGATTCTCGGCCGAGAAGGTAGACTAATCTTGATCTTGTGGTTTTTGCTACCCCTAATGCTCTTTTGATATAGGTTGCTTTTACTCTTTCCAATGTTTCTAAGTTCTTTTCATTTAGGTGTATCCATATGATTTCTATCCCATAAGCCAGTATCGCTATTATTTTTTATTTGAAGAGTGCCATAGCTGTGTCTAGATTTAGTGTTCTGATGGAACTTATTTCATTTATCGCTCTGATGGCCTGTGTCGCTTTCTCTACCAGGGTGTATACGACCCGGGACAACCGGGAAATCCGGGAAAAACCCGGGAATTTTTTCATCCGGGAGAAAACCGGGAAAAACCTGGGAATTTTTCGGAATTCCGGGAATTTTTCATTGTTTTAGCTTTCAGCTTTGACTGCAGAATAGATTCTCTAGCAAAGAATGTTATTATATCCTGCTACTGGAGAATGATACTGCAAAATAAAATATATACGTGAGGGAAAAAAATAAAACTTTAGTGGCAAAGGGCAAAGGAAATGTGCAATTTACAACAACAAAAAACCGTGCACGCACAAGCATCTGCAAATAGCAAAAATATGTCAAATGCCGTAGGGCGCAGACTGTAATTCTTCGTAACAATAAACTGCTTGCTATGAGCATGACGTCACAACTGTTCACATTAGGTTCGTTTGACCAATTGCCAGCGGTCTGTTGCGCATGCGCATTTGACTCGCGTATAAGCAGTACCTTCTCCCGCTACTTGAAGTTTGGCTGTTAGCTGTATCGGTAGTAGCAAGCATGCAGCCAGATGCAAACGAGAAAAATTTTTCTCGCGCTCCCTAGCTGCCAGATTCACGCTTGCACAGAGTTGTCTGAGTTGTAGTGGGGAGGGGGTTAACCTCCACGTGATCCATGTTTACGTTAAGTGATTTCGCTTCTTCTCTACGTGTACAGCTCCCATGTCAAATGAAAACAAAACGGATTTCTGTGGCCGGGAGCTATCAAGTGAATTAAAATACATTCACATAATTACGGAGGGCAAAAATGCATTACTAATTTCAGTTTTCTGATTTTATTTTATTTCCGAGTTAGTAGCAGTCAAGCATTAATCGCCTTGCAGAACAGTGAAGTTAGATTTGCAAGTTTGCTAAAGAAATTTGGCTTTATTAATCTTTCCGTTGAGGCAATCATTTTATTTGAAACGAAGTGTTTCATTCTACAGTATTGGCTAGTTCCAACTGTTCGCTGAATTTCAAGTGCACGTTATCATCTTCTGCCATATATAGCATTATGCCACAATAAAGAACCAAAAATGAGATCGTAGAGTACTGGTACTCCAAGAAAATTTGCATCCCAAAAACCACACTGAAAAGCTTAATATCAGATGGGACCTGCTTCATTGTGAATCTGGAAAAAGCCAATTTGCACTTCAAGCCGAATTATGCATTTTAGAATTGTTTACGAAATTCCGATGCCCTTTGGAGTATCCTCTGATGCACTGTTTCTTTTATGGTGTAATGTAAGCTCTCTTAGTGCTTTATACACACGAACATGCGGGCTTCCTACACCACTGCAGTTGCACACGTACAATAATGCCTGTTTTCTAGCGCTCTCTGGCAACTGGTAAATCGAACCTATTTCTAACAGTCTCCGAATAGTATTGCGAACGGTAGTTAGAAAAGCGTTACTTTCAAAGTAAATTTCTTTTTACGCAATATGAATTATGTTACGTGTGAGAAAGTGGGATGGATATCTAAATCACAGAGCGTTCGAAACTGAACAGTTTGAGGACCAGCCACTTACAAGAATTTGGAGCCGAGACATTTATGTCATAATTTTAAATTTACTGGCGCATTTGTGTGATGTCTTAAAATATAACACACGCAAAAAAAGATCAATATTACGTGTGAAAGCTTAGATTATGTTGTAGCGTGTTAATCTTAGAGACTAACATTATATGTGAAAGCTTAGCTTTTCTTGTAGATATATGGTACTGTGTACATTAATGTAAACCGTAAACTTTTCCTCTTGGGTGTTCGCGCTATGTAACCAGTGATCTTGCTATTGGCTGACTATAACACGTGTCCTATGCTCTGAATAGCTGCTGTCATCGGCTGGCGAGATCTCGTGGCTTTGGAGATATGACTCGCTTACAAAAGGACGTGGCAACCTCGGTTTCAACGCTCCGGAAACTAACGTGCTGTGTTTGGTGCAATTCGAATTTATACTTTCGTAATACGAAAACATGCAGCGTATATGTTGCTGCAAATCAAAGGTCTTTTCAAAACTTCTCTCCTTTCCTTTATTAAAAGTCTCTCCAAAACTTCTCTGCCTCGTCTTTTTTTTCCGGAAAGTTCTACGCGATTGTATAAAACGTTAACCATTGAACGGATTGATAAGTTTTACAGTTCCGAGGGAAAATCTACGGAAAGCCTACTGTCACTTAGCACCGAAAAAGTGTATTTTCGCCCGGGAAAAAGCATATTTTTTAAGCGGGATATCCGGGAGAAATCCGGGAATAATCCGGGAATATTTTTTCCTTGTCCCCGTATACACCCTGTCTACTGTGTGTTTAGTGAAGCACTTTGTGGACAGCTGGAGTGTTATCCCTAGATATTTGTAATCTTTTGTGATAGATATTTGCTTTCCTTTTAGTGCAATTCTTGTCATTTTTGGGATTTGCCCACCTGGTCTGAATACCATCATTTCCGTTTTGTCGGTGTTGATTACAAACTTGTGTTTTCTGCACCATTTTTCCACGTGTTCTATAGTCTCCTGTATTTCTTTAAGTTTTTTGAGCCTATCACGATGTCGTCCGCATAGGCATATGCTTCGACATCTTCGTCATGAGCGATTTCCATAATGTCCTTTGCTGCCAGAATGAACAGGAGCGGGCTTAGTGGGTCTCTTTGGAGTACTCCGTTTGTTTGCCTTATTGGTTCAGACAGGTCGAGGTTGTCAGAGATCCTTATCTTATTCCACTCATTTATGGAGTTTATAATCCTCGTCCAGATGCTGTCTCTTCCCAGTTTCGTCGAGCATCCTTTTTACTAATGATCGGTCGAGGAGGTCGAAGGCCTTTGTGAAGTCTATGAATACGGCATAATAATTTTGCTTCTTATCGATGGTTTCCCATATGTTTTTTAAAAGCAGCTCCACTGCTATGATAGTGGATCTTTTTTCGCTGAACCCGAATTGAGATTCTGGGAGGTGGACTTCCAAAGTGTGTCTTATTCTTCCTGTGATTAGTTTTGTGAATACCTTAAAAGGGTTGTTTTCCAAGGCTATTCCTCTGTATTTGTTTGTGTCCTTTGGGTCGCCCTTCCCTTTGTACATTACCCTTACTATTGATTTTCTCCACTGGGCTGGGATTTTTGCTGTTTCAATGCATTTGTTATAAAGTTTTGTCCAGGTTGGTGCTAGCAGATGGGCTGTGTCTTTAAGGTATTCGTTGTAAAGCATGTCCGGTCCTGTTGCTTTCTTCCTTTTTGTTGATTCAATGATGTTTTGGACCTCATTCGGAGTGAGTGGTTACCAGGCTGCCATCTCTTGCGGTGTGAGCTCTTGACTTGCTACCTGTGCTCCTTCTCTACCATCTTTGTTGAGAATGTCTTTGAAATGTCTCGTCCATTCTTCCATGCTTATATAGTGTGACTGTGCCTGCTTTCAGGGGGGATTGCAATGAATGGGTCTCTCCTGGCTTCTTCAGCTAGTCTTCTTCCCTCTTCTTCCCTGTGTGCCATTCTCTTCTCCCTTGTTAGTGTTTTGTAGGATATTCTTTTCTTAGCATATGTTTGTAGTAGTGAGTGATTATCTGTGTCCGTTTTTAGTTGGTGTAAGGCTTGGAGTACTTCTTTTCTTTGCTGATAACACTCTTGATCGAACCATGGTTTAGCTCTTCTCACTTTCCTGGGGGTAGTAGCTTGCTTTAAGAGTTTCTCCAGTTCAAGTGCTGCCTCCTCTACTTTTGAGTTGTCGATTAAGGACTCAATTTGTTCTATCTGGTCGTGGTATTCTTCCACTTTCCTTGGATCCAGTCTCCTTGAGAGCAGTCTCTTCTCTTGGTTCTCTCTTGCCTTCCAATCGCTTTGTATGACTATGTTCATTGGGATGTGTTTTCTTATAGGCGTGTGGTTTGCATTCCAAAGTGGGCTTATGTCCCCTTTTATGTTTCCTCTTACGAGGGCGATATCAATAGCACTTTTGCCATTATGGCAGAAGTACGTAGGGACGTTTGTGTCGTTTAGCAGGATGAGGCCTTCTTCTTGTAGTGATTCGATTACTAATTTTGTTTTGTGATTCTGTACATCCAACCGACAGTTTAAATCCCCTGCGATAAGTAAAGGGATGTCTTTCTTGCTCCGTCTTATTTGTTGGCCCAGTTCATCGATTATGTCTATGGCCGATTCGATTGGCTGGAAGTAGGTTGCTAATATTGTGATGTTTTTTACTTCTATTAGAATGGAGTGATTTAGTTCTGTTGTCGCTATAATTGGTGTTATCAACGGTTTCAGTAGGACTGTTATTCCCCCATGGGGTCGCCCCCTTTCTCCTTGCTTTGCCAGCATATTTATGCTATAGAATTTAGGGTGTTGCCAATGATCTGTGAGAAAAGTTTCTGTGAATATTGCTACGTCATAACCTTCGAGAAAGTCTGTTGGAGCTATGCATGCTGCGTTTTTCAGTCCTTCTACATTCCATAACATTATCTTCACGTTTTTTCTCCCTTCATTTTCCCCTGGTTTTGTCGTCTCCGGGTACATCTGGTTTTGACACTCTAGTACTGGTGTGCTTCTTATATTGTCTGCTATGTTGTGGCATTGCTTGTCTTGGGCCAGTGAAAATCCTGAGTTTCCTTCGATGACAGCCTCTTGTAGGTTGGCCGGTTTCCGGCTTCATTATATAGGAAGTCCTGATCCCCGATAGGTTTCTTTTTTCCTTCTCCCCTCCCATATCTTATCTGTCGGGTCTCTGATGACCTTACTTCTTTTCCTGTTGTTTGCGTTATCTGTTCTTGTTTTGGGGGTGGGGGTAGTGGGTCCTCTTCTGTTGCTGATGATGTTGCTTCTTTTTCCTCTTATTGGGCATGGTGAGGTTTGTGGGTCTGCTTCTGTTGGTGATGGGGTTGTTTCTTTTTCTTTTATGTGGCACAGTGGAGACTTTCCCGCCTCTTCCTTCATTGGTATTATTATGGGTATGTGTGTCTGCCCTTGTAGTTTGTCAAATTTTTCCAAAATTTCTTTGCACAGAATAGTTTTTCCGCAGTTGTTTCTGTGTAAACCATGCCTTGTGAAATGCTCTCTTTGTGAGCTTGTTGCATTTATGAAAGTCACATTTGGGAAGCTGCTACATATCTTCTTAAATATCCTATTTGTTCTGGTAATTTCTTTATTTACGCAGGACTCGACCATCAAGTCGTGTCTTTGAGGAATGCTTGGCACATATACTTCAGAATGAGTAGCTTTCCCTAGGGTTTCCCTCAGTACTCTTCTTGCATTGATACTTTCGTTTCTATAAATGTCGTTTCCTCCACCTATAATGACACATTTCGCACCTTTTGTTACGGAGGTTTCCCAGGATTTCAACACTTCACTTTAAGGCGCGCCTAGCTTGGTGCTTCCGCTTACTTTTAGTTTGTTTTGCGTATTGGCCATTTTTTCTGCTAAGCCTCTTCTGTGGCTGTCTGAGAAGATGTATACGTCACTTTTATTTCTATTATTCTCACTTGTCTCATACATATGATCCTTACTTTTAGTTCCCTGTTTGATCGAGTCTTCACTGGTGTCAGGAGGCTCAACTTTATTCGTTGTTTTCAGATCGTGATGATTTTTACACTGTTTCACACGCCAGGTTATTTTATGCCTAGTACTCTGCTCAATTTCCACTTCTTGTTTTTGTTTACGATCCCAATTTACCCCTTGTTTCACATGCCAGCTTATTATAGGACTAGCAAATGACTCATTTTCCACTTTTTGTTTTTGTTTTAGTTCCCTGATCGATTCTTCTAGGTTCTTTGTATACTCTTTAGCTTGCAGTAGATCCTGATCTAGAGTTTGTATGACGTTTTCTTCCTGCACGTTGGCTTGTTTTAATAAACACATTGATCGTAAACAACAACTGATTACTCCACAGTCACAAATCATGCTTACCTTTTGAAGTACGTCCTGTTCTTGTGTATAGCCAGCGTTTCCTTCCTGTGCATTTTCTTGTTTTGATAAACACGTCGGTTGAAAACAACAGTAGCTAATTTCCCCCTTGTCACGTTTCATGTTTACTGCGACGAAGCGTTTGGCACATTTTGTATGAATCCATTTTTGACTCGCTGAACACAGTCTTAATCCATTTAGAAGACTTTCACTGCATAGAATACATTTTATATCAGTGAAAAATATGTTTTTCCCGGAGCCCCTTACTACTGCTTCTCTACTCGCCGCCATGTTTATGTATTTCATAATAAAACGCCCATTAACTTCTCAGAATTAGACTGCACATTGTATGTGTGTCTGAACTCAATTTTTTATTTGATATTTTGTCTCGATACAAAATTTCAAGAAATTTGTATAATTCATTCATCTATGTAACAAAACTTTTCCTTCTGTTTCATGAGAGATAAAATGTACTTTTTTTTTCTGCCCCCGTCACAGAACCACCTAGTCATGAACCACCTGTGCGCTTACGTGCACGGTCCAACTCAGCTGAATCGTGGGCTGCTGCAGCTCGAAATCGAATGGCAACAGCTTCACCAAGATGGGAAGATGAGGCAGCAAGGGGCCGTAGTTGTGAAAGGGACAGAGAGAAGCTGTGGGACAGAATTCAAGAACAGAACAAGGACATTAATGACAAGGATAGAAACTTGGAATGGGATGCTGGAGAGGAGCCACCTCGACATCGTGCTGTTAGACAGGATTCTTACTTGGCTGCAGTGAGGACACCATTTGGTACAGGTATGATTATAGTTAAGATTGTTTTGTTGCGTCAGAGAAATTGAGAGTGCTTGTAGCATTATTGGGTTTCTCAAAATAGACTTGCTTCCTCTTTTTATTTTTCCTGGTTGCTTGTATATATGTTTCTTTATCCATGTGTTCTGCACATTTTGACCATATATATTAAAAATTCACACATCCACCATAACCTTTCTACTAAAATTCAAACATTTCCAGTGCCATTGGGAAAACAAATTGTTATTCCTACACCATTGCAAAAGCTTTCACTGCATTGTCACCACTAGACTTTCTTTAATTGCTTTTACAGATTTTTCATATCAATGTTTCTACAAAATCATTTCACTATCTACAATTCATTGCACATTGTTCATTTATTTTTCTTTCTTGATACCAGTATTTCCAGAAATTCTGCACTCATATGTGCTATTGAAATGCTAAATCGTTTTAAACTACTTCTCTCACTTATCACTCAATGATACTTTAATGTTGGGATCAGTGTTCATAAATGCTTATATTGAGGTATTGTCAGTATCAGTCTTTGGTGAATTGTGTCAAATGGTTACTGGCATATTGTACTACTTTTGATAGATGTTTGTGCGGTATAGTGTTGTGTTTTGTGCTGTTGTTAGTTGCAACTGTAATTGTAAAACTCAGCTGTTGGCACATAACCTATACATGTGGTGTTGGTAGTGGGGGATGGAAACACTGACATTCACAGTCTCAAGTGATGGAAGGCTCACTATAAACAGTACTACATGTCTTTGTTTTTTCACGAGACACTGAGGAGAGATATGCCACTACCACATTTCTTTCTCTTTCACCCATTATCTGTACTGATTGTTGAAGAATATTTTGAAAATTTTTGATAAGATGAGCAATTTTTCTAAATTCTCATTATGATCAGGTCTACCCTCGAGTTATTTATTTAAATTTGTGCCAGTGTACATCTGAGACATTGTACAACAGAAGAATATGCAATTAAAGACTTTAAATCAACCTGACGAAAACAAATAAATCTCATTATGATCAGGTCTACCCTTGAGTTATTTATTTAAATTTGTGCCAGTGTACATCTGAGACAGTGTACAACATAATATACATAAGAAAAAAGCTATATTTTTCTTCTGTATTATTTGATATGTCAGTAGTCTCTGAGTAAACACAAAGTGCTGCCTTATCATTTGTGATGTGATTCTGTGAAATAGTTTTTGTTAAATTCTGAGTGGCATAATTTTGTTTCTGGATGTATCACATGTCTTTGTAAAATAAAGTTAAATAATTCTTTGTTCTTTGTAAACAGTGCTGCACTGCTTCAATGTGCTTAATGAAAGGCATTGCAAAACCACCAAAAGCTGCTGTTATGTGTGTGTGTCAGATAGATAGATAGATAGATAGAGAGAAACTAGCTTTGGTCAAGGAATGATTTTCATCATGAATATCGTTACAGCAGATTAAAAGGCATAATGCTGCAACTGATAATTGTGTATTTAATGTCAAGGATCATTCCTTTAACCTGATTTAATGATACATTTGACTTGAAGATAGCCATTTGACCAAAGCTGGTTGTCGATAAATAAATATGCATAACAGCAGCTTTTGGTGCTTTTGCAATGCTATTCGTTAAGTACGTAATTTTTTGTTGAATTTCTGCATGTAATTGTGTCAACATGTCATTCTCAGCATAGCTCTCGCAAAAGCATACCAGTTTTATTTAATTTTCAGTTTTTTAACAGAGTAAGTGTACAAGGAAATCTCCAGTACACGCAAAACTAAACAAAATATTTTTATCCATCCTTTCTCATTGAATTCTCAGCTAAGCAGATACACCACTTCATTCATTTTCAATTCTCCAGCATGATTTGTGATAGGTAACATCACATGTTCACAGTCTCGTCGAAAACTATGAACAGTGTGTATGTAGAACAATAAAAATGCATGAATTAAAAAGAAAGGCTATAACTGAGATAGCTGCAGTAGAGTTCTTTGCCTTTAGCACACATTTATTGATAGTGCCTTCACTGCACCCACCGTTTCAGAATTTTTTTGTTAGCACTTTGTACATGTGTTAATTTATTTTCTTTAGTTAACCTTGTTTATTTTATGCTTGTGCTTATGTGTATTTTGCTACCAGAACGACCCAACAGGCTCATAACACACCAGACACCACAGTCTGTGACCGAGAAGGAGGGAGGACATCCTGTAGTCTCTTCTGTGTGTTCTCAAATATCCCCTCCTCGACCTACTCAGTTAGATATACCCAATCCTGCACGTCCTGCAGAAATGGGTCCAGGTGCTCCGGCAGCTGAGGGAGATGCAGTCAAAGGTTGGGGCTTGTAGCTGTTGTTACAGTTTGTACAGATGCATGCATTCCGAGTATTAAGTTGCCTTACTAACACTGAGCAATGGCCAGAACCTAATTTATGTTGGTCATTTGGTGGGCGTGCACAATATTTTCAAAACTAATTGTTTAAATGAAGACAGAGCCTTTAGTACTGACAAAAAAGAAAAGTTAGAAGTATAATTTACCTCATTTCTGTTCGAATGTGGTGTGTGGCACATGCACTTGTTAAGGTAAAGCAGTCTAATAGATTAAAGAAAAAAAAGTTTGGGGGTAGATCTGAATACAATGCAGAACAAAGTCTTTAATATGGTTTATAATACAGTTTTAAAAATGTTAACTACTGTTGCACTGACAAAGTTTTAATTTGAGTACTGTGTACGAAACTTAATTTGCTTGCAGAAAGAATTTCGTGGTGTATGTTAAATATGATTAATGACGAAGGTGTACTCCCGATAGTAGGAAATAATTCTATTTCACATCCTTGTCTTGTCTTAGTGCCTGTCATCTGTGGTACAGCCACTCAATCCAGTCATGTGCTGTAGCATATTTACAAATGTGCTCTAATCAAAATTTTGTATAAAAATCTTGGGAAGCGAAACTCCCTGACAATGCCATAGTGTAATAGTTGTGAAGTACTCAATTAGTATTGCATGAAAGTCATTCAGTGCTGTGCATTAGTCAGGAAGTGCATGCAGTATTTTTTATTAAGTTACTGTAAAAGTGCTGGTTGCATGCATGGGCTTGCTGTGGCTTATATGTTTAGCAGTCCAACAATGAAAGTGGATTATGGATTGGTGGCCAAGAATTAAGTTCAGCCAGTTTTCTGTGTGTGTCACTGTATGACCTCCAGAGATGAAAGAGTATTATTTTTTGTGGTTATATGAATGAGTGAAAGTGGGGAAGGGGAGGAGGGAGAGGGAGGGAGAGAGAGAGAGAGAGAGAGAGAGAGAGAGAGAGAGAGAGAGAGAGAGAGAGAGAGAGAATGCACGCACAGACTTATGTTTTCCTTTATAACATGATTCTCTTTTAAGGGTTGCTAATCCTGAGTTGCCATTGCCATTTTAAAGTAAATTATATAAACCCTGCCACAGGACTGTGTTTTCCCCAAAATTTTCCACTGGTCTCATAATTTGTAGTAGCAAATATTGACTTATCAAAATGTACAAGATATAAGTAAGTGATAAAATCTTCTTGGGTTATCATCTGAATCATGGCATCATGTTCTTGCAATGTTTTGAAGCACTGGAAACTCTTTGAAATGTTGTAACAACATGAAGCCACAACTCGGCTGATAACCTGAGAAGATTTCATCAGTGAAATTAACCTAAAAAGCCTGCACCCCCACATATAGATAATTATTCATTTGTAAAAGTATTTTATTTATCAGGTATTTAAATGCTTGAAGAATAACTACATAAGACTACATAATTCTAGCTTTGTGACAGGTATATTGACCTTTTAAAATTAGTTGCTTGGATAAGTAAGCAGATTGTACCAAGGCCTGTTTTATACGATTTCTTGTTCAATTGTTAGGTCAATGCAGTATGGTTGGATTTGGGTGGGAGTGTTTTTATAGATGAATCCTTTGATGGTGCTTAAGAAATGTAAGCCTTTTTTCAGTTTATTAAATTTAATACAGTATTTCTAATAGCTCTGGTTTGAGAGGATTGTACGTGGGGAATAATGCTGTTTGCTAAATGTGGATAGAATCACAACCAGATTGTTGTGATGAAAATTTAATTGCTAAATTGGTAGAAAAACAGAAATTGTAAATCTGCTGTTTGTGTTTAATTGACACAGATGCAATCTAATGAGATACATGAGTGAGCAAAAATATGGAAACACAAAAAACGCAACATAGTGCCATGCCTAATACATAGTAAAAAAATATTGACATTCAAAACAGCTTCCTAGTCATCTCAGAATGGCTAAATACAGGTCCTGTATGGTTTATTCTGTACTCACTGCAAAGTAGTGGAAAGTTTAGGTAATGATATGGAGACAGATAGCTATCACACACCCTTCTCTCCAAAGTAGGCAGCAAAGCTCCATCATTTGGGATCTAGTGACTTTGGTGGCCAGGAGAGATGTGGCAATTAACTCTCCTGCTCACAGAACCAGTCCTGGATGATGCGAGTGTTTGAACAAGGGCCCTGTCATCTTGGAACACAGCATCACGATTGCGGAACAGATGTACCATAGGATGGACCTGATCAGCCAAAATCGTCGCATAATCCTTGGCATTGATGTGACTTTGCAGTGTAATAACATTAGGGCCCATGGAATACCAAGATACGGCAGCAAGCAGTCTGTGTTGTAGGCTTGGTGTGACATATCCCAGATGTAAATTGTGCCAGGCTTTCTTCCATTGCTCCATAGTCAAAGTTTTTTGGCTTTTCCCAGCTTATGGGCATTGTTTTGGTGCTGATAGTGTTTTTGAGTGCAACATTCAGTTCTGCAATAACTTTTGCAGCTGTTGTTCCCTTATTTTTCGTCAAAATCCTCTTCGTGATCATCTGTTATGAGGACTCGACATACACTTTCATCCCTTTTGTGATTTAGTGGATGATAATTGTCTGCTTTCCTTGTATGTGGTGGAAATCTTCAGAAGTCTTCAATATGGTGCCTCTTGAAATGCCAGACACTTTGGCTGTCTTGATTATGGAAGTAAGCACCAACAATTTGCCCATGTTCGAATTTACTTAGCTTGAACATAATTCTACACAGAACACTGTCTGACCACAACTGATGCAACATATTGAGAACATTGCACAGCTTCCATTTGTGATCAAACACAAAATGCTCCCTGCAAGCTTGGCAAGCATCTGTAATTAAGTTCAAGCATGCATTTCTTGTGGTATGTCCATATTTTTGCCTTACCTTGTAAATTGGTAGTCTTTTGTGCTCACATCAGTGGAAGATCAGACAAAGATACAATGCAGAAACACTGGGATTTTTCTAAGGTTAACAGGTAACAGTGCCATACACTCTTGCCATTCTAGCTGGTTGGAAATATCTTTTCCACTAAATGGTATGGATGTTGCAGATGTGATTCAGAGTGATTATGGCAGGAAATGTTTATTATGTGCCAGGAAAAAAAATGGGATTCATGTCAGCAAAATAATTCAGACTTGTACCTAAAAGTCTCATTTTATCATTATAGGCTGAAAGAAAAATATTTATACTTTTTATTATGTGTGCTAATTTATCGTCTGTCAAGTGTTCAACAATAATGCGCTGAACTGCTTAACTTAGGATCTTATGGTTTTTTTCCCTTTATTTTGAAGGTAACACAGGCCAGCCTAGCCCTCACATACCTGTTGTCATCAGAAGGCAGAAAGCAACAGAGCTAATAGGTATTTGTGGAAATTTACTCATGAATACTTTTTAATTTTAATAAGTACTGGGAAGAATTGATTTACATCCAATTATTAGCATTGTGAAAGTATCAGAACAGATATAATTAGTACAGTGGAGGAACATTTTGTGTTTGTTCTACAAATATTGTCACACAAAATGGATGCATACAACTCTTTAATTGTTGCATTGTTGCTGAGGAATTGTGTGCCAGCTATCATGTTATTACTATTGAAAATGCAGAAGTCTGCTTAAATACTTTGTTGTCTGATGCGTCATAGGTGTTTCATATTGTTTAATCATTTTGCAGGCTATGAGGTTTGTACTGTATTTCTTCACTGTGTTTATGGGAATATGTCCTATCACTTTTGTACACTTCTGCCATCTTGTGGTAGTCATTGCACCAATTGCAGTTTGTTTGTTTAGAGCCATGAAAAATGGTTCACCTTGCCAATTAACATTATTTTAAATGTTTTTAGGTTTCTGGGAAGAATGCTTACCACTAAAGTAGTTATTCAAGATGATAGAGAAGTATACTTACCATAAAATTAGTGTGTTCTTTGTGGACCTAGAAAGCATACTTACCACCAACTTAGTGGTTTTATAAACCTTTTGGGCATAATGCCCTACCACCTCTGGTTGTGTGTGACATCACTGTTAGGTCACTACTGTAACCACTTGCGAAGTCAGAAAAAATTGCTTAGTTTTTACTCACCACCAAGATAATAGCTCACAAAAGGATTGCGGGAGATATGAACATCGCTATAGTTTTTAGTCCTAAATCACAAAAATAAAATTATTAAAAAAAAAGATCTATATGTTTGTCAAACCATATTCGGGCAAAGCATTATGCCATTGTTATCTTGAAAAATGGTTTCCTCATTAGGAAAGAACATCTGTACCATAGAATGCACTCAGTAACTTAAACTTTCTGGTTAATGCTGTGTCTTGTTGTGTCCTCAGATTGTAACAGTAAGGGTCATAGACTATAATGAATCAGTGACTCATGTGATCATCTCCATAGCCAAGATATATGAGGTCTGTTAGAAAAGTATCCGATCTTTGGCGGGGGGGAGGAGGCAGAGGCAGACTTACCTGGAGTGCTGGACACCCAGTCGCCATCAAAATAGTTCCATTGGGACTCCATACACTTCTCCCAGTGGAATTGCCCTGTTGGAAACACTCTGAAAAAGCCTCTTACAGAATGCTGTTTAGCTTGCCTATTGTTGCTGCCATAATGTCCTCTCTCGTCTGAAGTTGCATTTCTTTTCAGTGGCATCTTGATTCCGGGGAACATCCAGAAGTTGCAGGGGGCTAATCAGGAGAGTAGGGAGCCTGTTGGAGCTTGGGAATCTGTTTCCCCCCCCCCCCCCCCCCCCCACAAAAAATGTCTGAATCAAGTGCAAGGAATGAATGTGCTGGAACATTGTTGTGACTGATATGCCAGTTCTTGTTCATGGCCAAATCTTCAGTCACAATGGAATGTGCCAAAAAAGTGCCGATGCCCACCTCTTCGGAACTTTTTTTGACAGTCACACAACAGTCCCACATCACCACAGTGTTTGCTTTGGCAACGATCTGATTATTTCCGCACATTGATAGCCAACTGGAGTGTGGCTCACTCTGCACTGATGTGCAGCTGTATTTAAACCAGTTTTACTGCTCCTTAATCTGTGTGATGCCCGTAGCTTCATCACCGAAAGCCATCTCAATCTTCCGAATGGCTTCCTCCTGGCTGTCATGCAGATTCTGTCAAAATTTGATGCAGTAGCACTGCACCAGTTGTTCTGTCATTTCCCTTGCAATGAAAAATCCATTCAAGAGCTACACACTATCTCACTCATCTCCTGCTTGCCCCCAACTGACACTATCAGCATGTGGGGAAAAGATTCACACATGTGCACGAAAGTTCAAGGTTGGCTCTTGCAAATGTACTAGATTCAGATCCATCAGATGTTCGTAACGGATACTTTTCTGACAGACCTTGTACATAAGCAAAGAATAGCTGTTGAAAACTGTTTTCTAGGCAGCATGAGAAATTAACTATGATTAAACTGCCATTTTGTTTTTGTACCCAAACAAGTTGTAAATGGAAAGGATAAAAATCAATTAAAAAAATAAATTCTGTCCTGGAGGCGGTTAGCTGTTGCTCATTCAGTTATAAGAAATCACTGATACTTATTACTAGGGCTCACATAATACCTAAATGACTGCACTAACTGAGTCTGTCTTCTAAGCCTTTATGAATAGTGGCCTATTCATAATGAATACTGTTACTTTTCATGTGCTAACAGGCATTAAGTATCAGCATTTCGCTGTCACCCCCACCCTCTCCCCCCCTTCTCTTTCTCCTGCCCCTTTCCGATATTTTCATCTACTTTACTGCCAGTGTTTGTTTTAATATTAAGTAGCATAGGGAAAAATGTATTGGAAAGATTTACCAAAGGAATTTTTGTTGAATCCTGCCTATTTGTCTAATGTGGGGTGTCTAGGAACCTGCTGCCTCAGACTGCTGTACAACAATTCAAAGAAATCGTATTAATGATTTTTATTCCCGAAATGAACTATGACAATACTTAACTTTGGCAATAACACAGAAGCGTCACAGGCAAATGGCGACTTGCAAATAAGAAATCTCTTCAGTATATACAATTCCTAAGTCACCGGTCTTGAACTGCCTTATCTTGATGCTGTAGAAGTGGGTCACAGCCAGTCGGCACGGCGCTTATGTCCTCTTCGTACAGGAGCCGCAGCTGTCGCGTTGTTGTCATAGAGAGTGGTAGGTCAGTGTGGAATTGGCTGACGTCTTATTCACAGCCCTCTCTGCTCTCTCGTTTCCGACTGGCGTTCCGGTGCTGGACTGTACCCCATAACAATTTCCATTCGTTTCCCACTAAACACTTGAGTGGGTAGACTTATACTGTGCTTATTTGTGTCACTATTGGGCTACTTTATCATTACAGCCTGGTAATTGCCTTAATTAACTTTAAAAGTGACACTTGAGATTTTCTTACGTTTATATATTTAGGTGAATAAGCATATTGTTATATTATAGGTGAAGAAGATCGGCATGCGAGAAGAGTATCCTACCTAAAGGCTACATGGGGAGACAGGATGCATGTTGATAGTGACCTGGAGTTAAGTGACTCAGAAGCTCCAGTATTTGTGGAACAGAGAAGGTAATTTTTACATTTATTTTGGATATACAGTTTCAAAGGAGAGGAAGTACATTTCATTGTTTTTTAAATATTTTGTTCAGTGTTAATGCTACATTAAAAAAAAAAAATGTAAAATGTGAGAGGATAATAGCCTTGTTTGGAAGGGCTGGTGAAAATGTCTTTGTCCCTCATGATAAGTGAAGCAGCACATGTAATAGTGAATGCTGTATAGTGGTAGTACTTGCAGTAATTAGCGTCACAAGGCAAGTAGTTGCGGTGGAAAAAGATTGACGACATGTTTTTGAGACACATAGGAAATCCTGCATGTTGATGAGTTCTTGGCAACATGAACTGGAACTGCAGAATTTATGAAGTGCAGGATCTGTTAGCACAGGAAGGATTTTGCTGCTGGTGGACAAAGCTCCTTCATGTAATTAAGAATAGAGCAAAACAAAATTCCCTGAAGTCCAGCACTTGAGACCATAAACACCAGTTCAGAACCTTCTGAAAATGTTGTGCTAACTATTTTTTCTATTAATCCTCATGAACCCTAAAAATAAGACTTCTTGCTTATTTACGAGCAAAAAACGAGTTGAATCCAACCAGCATTGAATCAAATAACATATGTATTAGTAGGATTAATTAAGGTGTCTCAACAACACAAGTTTATTTTTAGAAACTCTGAAAATTAATTTCAAGAATTTGTCTGTAATTAGAGAGGTTGGGTAGCAATTCTAGCAGGTGAATTAAAGAAACAGCTCATTGTATTTTCAGGTGATGCATTTGTTGTAATTTTGGAAACTGGTGCTGCCTTTTCATTCTTTGAAAATGACATCCTGCTGGTTTCATACTTGGTATTTATATGAAACATTTACAGATTAGCTTCCCCAGTGGTAAATAAATGAGCTAGTAGTGCAAAGTATGTTCTTATTTGTGTGAAAAATTACAATTCACAGTGAGAAAAATGTCTCCCTCTGTACTGGACAGTAACTGAAACAACAAGAAAAAAACAGCAGCAGGAACATTTCTATATTGGTGTCAGAATATGTTTCACCTGAATATGTACTTTTACTTAGGACATTCTTGTTTGGAAAAGAAGTCTCCTATTTTCTTTTATACTTTATTGGCAACTGAGATAAGTTACCTTTTAATTCTTTTTCAAATGCAGTCTTTTTTGTGCTTTTTATTCTGAGTGGTATTTATTTTACCCAATGATCAACTTGGTATGAATATTTAATTGTATTTGCCTGTGTCATTCTTAATTTGTCAATTATTGACAGTGACAACTCAAACCTGAGAGAGAGGGAGAGTGCACTCTTTATATATGTCTAACATTATTACTGAACATATTGCTGTTAAGTTAATAAGAAAGTGTCAGAATTGACAAGAAATGTGGAGGTGGGGGGCGTGGGGGGGGGGGGGGGGAGGGAATGCTTGGTAACAGCTGGACATGTCCCTATTGAGTTAGACTTTGTAACTCCACACCTCTATCCATTTCTCCAGAGTGAACTTCTAATTAAATCTCCTGAAGATTTTACCTGACATTTTTATAACAAATCATACCAAGAACAACATGTATTAGATAAACCCTAAAATTGCCATCACCATGAAAAGGCATACATTCATAAAACTCTAGTTATTGTATGCAAATAATGAAATGCAAAAATTCTTTAACCATGCATATGACCTTTTTCGTCATTTTATTACAACAAATTGTACCATTACTGATGTGTTTTCAAGAGATATTCAAATGCTGGTGTTTTGAGACGGCATACAAAGGACATAATTTATAATATAAAATCCTCCAAATATGGGATTCAGCTAAAAATGATTAAATCTAATATGATGTCTTCCAAGTTCTCTGACCATACTGAAGATCACAAAAATCTACATACAGCTCCACTATCTTTGATGAAGCATGTGATGTCACATTTGCCCACCTATTGTGCACGGAGTATTCACCTAAGAGGAAAGACATTAAGTGATTCAGATTCCCAGAGTGGCTGCCCTGTAAAGTCTGCAGTATAATATTTGTTCCACAGGCTCATTATGAAGCTTTTAAGTGTACAGAAGTACTAGGCTACTTGGTAGGCATACAGAAGCTTCTTTGTGCTTAGGTTCAATCAGTTTTGCCTTTCTTAATGCACGTTTTGTTTGGGAATTTCTGTGAATAAGCTATACTCACATAATTGCAAAAGTTAATGTTGATAAATGCAGAATAATGTGTAGAGAACAAAAAAAGTGACCTGCTTGTTTACAGAAGACAGCAAGGTTGGAAATCTGCACAGTTAGTGCCTGATGTTGAGCGACTTGTAAAAATTGTTGAGGAAGTGCCACCTGTTATTATCACTTCCCAATGGTGAGCAGTGTGAGACTGTGTTTCTGTATATGTGTGTGTGTGGTTTTGCTGACTGTTTTGCTTGAACAGTTGCAATGGTGTTGTGTATAGTTCACATTAGATTGATTTTTTTAAGAGGATAGGTTTCAGATCAATAGAAGAGCCACTAATCTAGCAACTTTTGCTTGAGATTGCATGATTTATGAATATTTTAATATTTTGTTCACATGCTGCAAGAGTGTTGTATTTCTTATGTGTTGAATTTAATAGTTAACACAATGCCGTCTGGCGACACCACAGCGGTGTCGTGTGTGAAATAGCAGTCAACATCCGGCGACAGCACAGTGGTCTCGTATACATAGTACTGCTCAGTGGCCAGTGACACCACAGTGGTGTCATGAGCATAGCATCGCGCAGTGGCCAGCGACAGCACTTTAGTATCTTTTGAATTTGGTTGGTGTTTTGTTTGTGTAACAATAAGTTACACACATCAACAAGTTTTTTGTTTTTATAAGTATTTGTTCCCTTTCATCATGACAGATGAAAGAGACAGTATGATTATTTACAATGAATGTGCAGACATCTTGTCTGACATTCCGGACGACTTGGCGGATTGAGAAGAAGACAATGGATATCAAAAAAATGAAAGTGAAGTAGAATTGTTGGAAGAATTTGGCTAACGCTATGGTTGCCAACTGATTCAGATGAATCAGATGAAGAAGACAGTGCACAGTGGTCAGACTTTGATTTACCAGGGACCAATAATAAATTTGAAGCATCTCTCGGTCCAAATATATTTCCCAGAGATACACAGAGCATTGAGGATATCGTAAAATTATGTATTGGGAACAATCTATTTGAATATATTAGCAACGAAACCAACAAGTACTACAGTCAAAATTGCAATGGAAGGAAACTGGATAAAAAAAAGGCCAAATTTGTTGACGTACGGGGCCCAAATTTAGAAAATGGCTTGGGCTTGCTATCCCCAAGGATCAATGATTATTGGTCAGTGAATCCTTTGGCAGATACACCAATATTTTGCAAAACGATGTCCCGCAACTGATTGAGACAAATGTGATCATTTTTACATTTTTCCAACAACAATAATAAACTGGATAATGCCGACCTGCTTTTCAAAGTGCAATTTGTAGCTGATTATTTTTCCAAAAAGTTTAAAGAAACTTTCAATCTATGTCAAAACCTCTCAATTGATGAAGGACTGATACTGTGGCCTGGACGGTTAAATTTTAAAGTTTACGATCCGCCGAAGATTAGGAAATATGGCATACTCATTCAGATGCTGTGTGATTAGAGTACGGGATACATTTCCGCATTCAAGATGTATTCCGGTGCTGGACACCCTTTAGCGATAATGGTCGTGGAACTTTTGACACCTTCTTATGGAAAGAGGCATCACCTCTACATGGATAATTATTATAACAGTGTAGAACTTGCAGAGAAGTTACTCAGAAAATACGAGTTTGTGGAACGATATGGCAAAATAGAGGATTTCTGGAAAAATTAAAGTGAGCAAAAGTCAATGTGGTTAAAACTTATCATAAGCGGAAAGGTGAAGTACTCGCACAGGTATGGAGAGCTTCGAAAACTAAAACAATACCAGTGATCTCTGCAGGTCATAATGCCACTTTGACTGACACTCACAGAAAATGTAGAAAAACCAATCACACAATAAAAAAAACATGAAAATGTATTAGACTACAGCAAATACATGAAAGATGTGGATCAGGCAGACCAATATTTGACTTATTACACTACATACCAAAGAACCATAAAATGGCCAAAAGAGGTGTGCATGTACCTCTTTAATTATGCATTATTTAATGCATTCTGTACATGTCAGTATTTCAATACAGACCACACGAGTCTCCGGTTTCACGATTTTTTTATTGAATGTGTCTGATTCGTTGATAAAAGACCAGTACATCACGCACATCTCATCATGATCCGGTTGACAGACTTTCCGGTCACATAAAACAGCACCAACTAATACTGATTTCAGAAACGAATAAGTGAAAACGAAGAAACTGCCATGTATCTCAAAATAAAAAAAAAAAAAAAACTTAATGTGCAAGTCATTTGGAGTTGCATTACATCTTGGAGACTGTTTGCTGCATATCATATGAAAGAGAAATACTAAGTTCCAAAGACAATGCAATTAAAAAATAAAGCAAACAAATTTTGTCTTTATTTATGTATGTATATCTTAGAAATTTCATGAAAGTAGGGGAACAGGGTTGAGAACTTACGAAAACTAACGATGAGATTAGTAAAATGTAACAATTTATAATCTTCTGATAATGTCAAGAACGGCCAGCGACAAGGCAAGTAATCTGAATTAGTGCTGCTGGTGCCAAGCGAATCAATTTGTACGAGACATGCAGACGGCAAAGTGTTAATAGCAACAGAAGTAGTTTTCAGTTCTGCTTTTGTAGAGTGAGTAATAGGAAGATATAACCAAACCTGTTTCTTGCAAGACTTTTTTTTTTGCTACTGTGCTGACCACAGCATTTTGTGGATTGTAATTTTAATAGCGGTTACTACTTACTGGCAGCTACAACAAAGAAACTTTCATAACACTCTTCTACCATGTAATTTACTGAGTGGCATTGTGTATGACTTGGTGCTAGTGGCAGAAACTTGATAATTCGAAAAAGCTCTGTTTTCTGAAGAGAACACTTTATAAGGTCTATTGAGTTATGGTGATTGGTAGAGCATCTCCCAGATTCAGTGTTAAAAAAATTGGATACGGGTTATGATGCATGTTACTAACAATTGTTTTCAGAGATTTGTAGAGAATTGTAAGTGTCACTGTTTCCTTCAACTGTTTTATTGAAGTTGAAGTATGTTGTTGTTGTGGTCTTCAGTCCTGAGACTGATCTGATGCAGCTCTCCATGCTAATCTATCCTGTGCAAGCTCCTTCATATCCCAGTACCTACTGCAACCTACATCCTTATGAATCTGTTTAGTGTATTCATCTCTTGGTCTCCCTCTACGATTTTTACCCTCCACGCTGCCCTCCAATGCTAAATTTGTGATCCCTTGATGCCTCAGGACATGTCCTACCAACTGATCCCATCTTCTAGTCAAGTTGTGTCACAAACTACTCTTCTCCCCAATCCTATTCAACACCTCCTCATTAGTTACGTAATCTACCCACCTAATCTTCAACATTCTTCTGTAGCACCACATTTCAAAAGCTTCTATTCTCTTCTTGTCCAAACTATTTATTGTCCATGTTTCACTTCCATACAAGGCTACAGTCCATACAAATACTTTCAGAAACGACTTTCTGACACTTTCTACATTTTATATCCTCTCTACTTCGACCATCATCAGTTATTTTGCTCCCCAAATAGCAAAACTCCTTTACTACTTTAAGTGTCTCATTTCCTAATCTAATTCCCTCAGCATCGCCCGACTTAATTCGACTACATTCTATTATTCTCGTTTTGCTTTTGTTCATCTTATATCCTCCTTTCAAGACACTGTCCATTCCGTTCAACTGCTCTTCCAAGTCCTTTGCTGTCTCTGACAGAATTACAATGTCATCGGCAAACCTCAAAGTTTTTATTTCTTCTCCATGGATTTTATACCTACTCCGAATTTTTCTTTTGTTTCCTTTACTGCTTGCTCAATATACAGATTGAATAACATCGGGGAGAGGCTACAACCCTGTCTCACTCCCTTCCCAACCACTGCTTCCCTTTCATGTCCCTCGACTCTTATAACTGCCATCTGGTTTCTGTACAAATTGTAAATAGCCTTTCGCTCCCCGTATTTTACCCCTGCCGCCTTTAGAATTTGAAAGAGAGTATTCCAGTCAACATTGTCAAAAGCTTTCTCTAAGTCTACAAATGCTAGAAACGTAGGTTTGCCTTTCCTTAATCATTCTTCTAAGATAAGTCGTAAGGTCAGTATTGCCTCACGTGTTCCAATATCTCTACGGAATCCAAACTGATCTTCCCCGAAGTCGGCTTCCACCAGTTTTTCCATTCATCTGTAAATAATTCGCATTAGTATTTTGCAGCTGTGGCTTATTAAACTGATTGTTCGGTAATTTTCACATCTGTCAACACCTGCTTTCTTTGGGATTGGAATTATTATATTCTTCTTGAAGTCTGAGGGTATTTCGCCTGTCTCATACATCTTGCTCACCAGATGGTAGAGTTTTGTCAGGACTGGCTCTCCCAAGGCCGACAGTAGTTCCAATGGAATGTTGTCTAGTCCCGGGGCCTTGTTTCGACTCAGGTCTTTCAGTGCTCTGTCAAACTCTTCATGCAGTATCGTATCTCCCACTTCATCTTCATCTACATCCTCTTCCATTCCATAATATTGTCCTCAAGTACATCGCCCTTGTATAGACCCTCTATATACTCCTTCCACCTTTCCGCTTTCCCCTCTTTGCTTAGAACTGGGTTTCCATCTGAGCTCTTGATATTCATACAAGTGGCTCTCTTTTCTCCAAAGGTCTCTTTAATTTTCCTGTAGGCTGTATCTATCTTACCCCTAGTGAGATAAGCCTCTACATCCTTACATTTGTCCTCTAGCCATGCCTGCTTAGCCATTTTGCACTTCCTGTCGATCTCATTTTTGAGATGTTTGTATTCCTTTGTGCCTGCTTCATTTACTGCATTTTTATATTTTCTCCTTTCATCGATTAAATTCAATATTTCTTCTGTTACCCAAGGATTTCTACTAGCCCTCGTCTTTTTACCTACGTGATCCTCTGCTGCCTTCACTACTTCATCCCTCAGAGCTACCCATTCTTCTTCTACTGTATTTCTTTCCCCCATTCCTGTCAATTGTTCCCTTATGCTGTCCCTGAAACTCTGTACAACCTCTGGTTTAGTCAGTTTATCCAGGTCCCATCTCCTTAAATTCCCACCTTTTTTTAAAGTATACTTTTTAAGTATACAGTATAATAATGTTCATTGAATGTGAGTACTAGCCTGTTATGCAACTGAGATTTGCTATACATGTTTCAATATTTATTTTTAAACCCATCATTGGATCTATAACTACACTGTCATTGTAGATAGCTCTTTGTAGTTTCAGTACTGTGTGTTATAACTATAAACTTTGTATTTGAAAAAAGTAATTTTATTTTTAAGCTTGCACAAAGTTTTCAGTATTACTTAAAATTTTGTGCAATTTCATTTGTTTGAATAAGTGAAATTGTCAGCATTGCTTTATCAATGAACCCCCACTGCGTCAAGGCATAGTAATACACACACACACACACACACACACACACACACTCTCTCTCTCCCTGTGTGTGTGTGTGTGTGTGTGTGTGTGTGTGAGAGAGAGAGAGAGAGAGAGAGAGAGAGAGAGAGAGAGAGAGAGAGAGAGAGAGAGAGAGAGGAGGCAGGGAATGAGATGGGGAGGGGGGGAGTACCTGATTATATTTTGGTCTGTGGATTTTTAATTCATAGACTTGCAGCATCATGTGTGACACAGTGAAATCATTGTGTGAAATTATGATGAGACATGTAATATGAACACTACAAAACATTATGAGGAATAAATATTGAGTTTTAATTTTGAATACTATAACAGTTCACTCCTTTACCATTTATATGATTCTAGATACAGAAAATCTCACAATATTCCTGGTTTCAGCAAGATAATTTTCATTATATGAATTAGAAATGAATATGCCTGTTTTGAATGCATTCAAAGTAACATTTAGTGTTGCACAGTTCTGAAATATACTTACACTTTTAAAAAAAAAGTGAAACACTCCACATTTAGTTAGCTACATAGTTGGGTATACTGTTGACCGCATGCACAATAACATTTTATGGTACATTAAATTTTGTGTCAATTTATAAAAGCAACATTTACACAGTGCTTTAATTGATGTACCCTGGTCATTTACAAGAGTGACTTGTTTGTTTATTTGCTTGAAGTATAACCAGACTTTTATTTTCTTTGAGAAACATGAAGTTGCTGAGCTATCTTTTCTAAATATTAGAAGCAAATTTTAATGGATATTTGTTTGATAGTCATGAACGTTTATCTCCTCTGAGAAGCATGGTTATGAATGAGTCTGCAAATAGAATAAATACTTCAGTCTCTCTATGTGAACTAAAATTTCTCATTCGGTGATGTAGTGTATATTATGACTACATTGCTAATTAGATCTATGAAAGAATAAATTTGAAATACAAACGTATTTGTAATTTAATGTGTCATTCATATGTCTCAGTAAATTGTTGTACACCTTTGTCATCTGAATATTAACATATTCTTTTAGTTCCAAGACATTTCATGGTTTATTTTTGTAGCCTTGTGACTTTGAATGTCTGCATAGGTACTGCCACATAGAGACGTCTCCACTGGATGAGTCAGAACTTGGCTTCTCTAATGAATGTTTTGTATTGGCTGTTGCTCCAGTAACAGTAATTTCATTTGCGTTCTGAATGTCTGACACATTATTCTTTTGTGGGCTATAAAGTGTGCACTTACTATCCTACAGAATTTGAGACAAATTCTTTGAAGAAAGAAACTTCTGTTTTATGTAGAAATGAAGTCTTTATCTTCTCTGCTCTTTTATAAAAGAAAGAATAATAATAATAATTATAGATTTTTTTGGGGGGGGGGGGGGTGGGGGGAGCAGTGTTGGAAACTATGTACAGCAAAGGTACAGTGCTTTACTAGAGTGTTCATAATATAATTCATAAATGACACTATTCATGAGCCTGGTAAGCTCATTATGTACCACAGATTTTGCTCTCAAAAGCCTCAGTACATATATGCAAAAAAACTTTTTTTATGCCGAGACAGAACAGCTGGTCAGTACTTAACTTCAGGAAGTGAATTCCCATCTCATTAAAGGGAACACAAAAGTGAGAACACTAATACTAGATTTCGGAACTAATACCTCCTTTCTTGGGAAGGAAAGATGTCTCTCTCTCTCTCTCTCTCTCTCTCTCTCTCTCTCTCTCTCTCTCTCACACACACACACACACACACACACACACACACACACACACACACACACACACAGAGAGAGAGAGAGAGAGAGAGAGAGAGAGAGAGAGAGAGAGAGAGATATTGTGTCAGGCTACAGGGATATGTTGGAGAGCAAGTTCCCATCTTCAGACATGCAGGAAACTAGAAGCAATTGGGAGGAAAGTAGTGTGTGTGATGTAGCAGCCATTCAAGTCCGACCTGTCAAATTCCTCACTTGGGTTGGGTATTGATGGAAACTTAAAATGGAAAAGCTGACCTGCTAAAACATTTAGGTACAGGTATTTTTGTCATAAGAATAATTGGCAACTTTGGGGACAGAGGAATCTGTTACTTAATGTGTTTTCCGTAGTTTCATTCGCTGATGTACTACTGGATAATATTGGGGGTGACTCCTCATGTGAGCAAAAAGTTATTCATTAAACAAAAGAAATTAATTGGAATGATATGTAGAGTTCTTGGAGGCATCTATTTAAACCACTGGCAATGTTAACTACAGCCTCGAATTTATTCACTGTCAATAATCCACTGCAGTTTGAGAATATTGGGTATATGCATTAACAAAATTCTACTAGAAAAATTATCTGCTCTTCTCCCAAGGTACTCTAACTTTGGCACAGGAAGGAGTGCAATGGTCAGCTACAAAGTGGTTTCAAAGTTTTCTGTGTAATAACTCCTACTATACCATAGAGGAATTCTTAAGTGGAAAGAATTAGTCAAATAAAAATTTATATTATTCATTTGAAAGGTTCTACAGCATAGAATTTATTGTGAATAGAAATTGTGGGACTAACTAATTTTCGCTTCAGAACAATTTAACATCAATTTAATAATGAATAATTTTTTCAAAAGTTAAAACATACGAGAACTTTTCATAATGATACATTTAAAGAGTGAAGTGTCACACTCCATTATTAAAGTATTTTTTAGGATACGTATAGCACTGAAGACTGTAGTAGTAATGCTAAAGAATGTAGTTTAGTGTACCTCCCTTTTGTACTAGTCACAAGTAAGTGGAAACTTCAATATTTTCTCTATTGTCCAGTTACGGGGAATCAAATGCACCAGTGGAGATCGGAGATGAAGAAACTGATGGCAAATCTCAGGTGATACGAGAAGGTTGGCTTCAGTGCAAGGTTTCACTCATTGAAGGAAAGGTAAATCTTTCACTACTGCAGAAATTGCAGGAAGAAACAAAGTATTTAATGAAAGTTATGTAATATATGTTTTGGCACAGAACTTAATTTTAACTAGGAAATGGTTAGTGAAGTAAACAGAAAAGGAGATTTTTGGCTTCATTCATGCAGTTGAGTTAACTTGTTATGAAAATAAGTCATTTACTGACATTGTACTGGAATATTTGTACTTAACTTACTGTTACTGCAATACTTTTAATTGGTAGCATAGAATGGGCATTGGAATTGAGCTAGCAGAATTTTGAAAAAGTGCATTAATAATTTCACAGCATCCGAAGGTAGCCACTCCAAATAACTTCTCACAGGTTTAGAAAAAATATATAATTTTTACTGTAACCATGGTATTTTTAAGGCAGTATCAAGTCCCATCCAAGGAATAGTTTTCTAACATACAGTATAACATAGTGAAGAAGTTGAGTCATATACGAGCACAACAAAAAGACTGCCAAACATTTGTTTTTCTAATCTTGTAAGAGGAAGAGGGAAATTTAAGGGCCGAATAAGTCAAGATCTGACATTACTTCCATACTACAAAAAATATTGTAGTATTTTAAGGACACTTATTAAAATACCCAGAAGTATGTGTGTTCTGACAGAAATAAATAATACAGATAATAAGATTAAAACTGTAAGGTGCATTGTCAAACAGAAGACAGGACAGCCAGTCAGTGTACAAGATTCCATAATAATTAAACTTCATGACAATGTTATGACTGATAATTCACAAGCTGCAAGTACTTTTAACAATCAGTCTCTAAACATAGCAGCAAACATAGGATTAAATGGTTCAGGTGAAGAAGCAAGAGAATATATTAGGAATTTCACTCCACAAAACTTTCAGCAACTAGGAAGGAACATCCTTCACTGAAATAAATACAGTTACAAAAATTCTAAAAAAAAAAAAACAAAAGTTTTTGCAGGGTTGATGGAATTTCAAACAGAATTCTGAAAATTTGTCCCAACATAATTAGTAATGTCCTTAGTGATATTACAATGCATCAGTGGCACAGGGAATTTTTCTAGACACGTTTAAATATACAATTATCAAACCACTTCCTAAGAAAGTGACAAGACAGACTAAACAATTATTGTCCAGATTCCTTACCAGCATCTTTTTTTGAAATATTTGAAAAAGTAACATATTCAAGAGTAGTCGCAAATATGTAAGTGGAAAAAATTTACTTAGCACATCACAGTTTAGATTCCAGAAAGGTTGCTCAACTGAGAAAGCTATTTATACATTCACTCAGCAGATAGAACAAGCTTTAAATGATAATAAATCTGCAGGTGGTATTTTCTGTGTTCCTTCCAAGGCCTTTAATGGTGTAGATCATGATACACTCTTAGAAAAATACAAGTTTTGTGGAACAGAAGGCTTTACACACAGCTGGTTTGAATCTTACTTGATGAACTGGATACAAAAGGTTGTGGTGAATAATTTAGACAGTGTCACAAAGGTAGTCCCACTGGGTTCAAATTTGGGTCAACTCTTATTGCTCACAACTCGCGTGTCTGGGCTCGCAAGCCATCTTATCTATTCTGGAGTAGCTGTACAATATGCCAATGATGCCCTTAGAGTACAACAGTGCTGGTGGGTGTCTTTGCTGCGTGGAAGTTCAGAACGTTGTCTTCATTGTAAGAATGCTGGCCGCTGTGGCCAAGCGGTTCTAGGTACTTCAGTCTGGAACCGCACGACCGCTACGGTCGCAGGTTCAAATCCTGCCTCGGGCATGGATGTGTGTGATGTCCTTATGTTAGTTATGTTTAAGTAGTTCTAAGTTCTATGGGACTGACGATCTCAGATGCTAAGTTCCATAGTGCTCAGAACCATTTGAACCATCACTGTAAGAATGTTCATGTAACCACTGATACCAGCATCATTGCACCCATATTGTGTGGCAATTATCTGAAAACGACCATATTGCCACTCAGAAGACAACAATTTGACCCAAACTTGCTCGTTTGGCTGTAGGAAGCACGAGTGCCCTTCATGGCACGACTGCTTGCTTGCCTCACATGCTGGCACCAGACTGATACTTTGGGCTGTGAGTATTCCCTATTAAAGGATAGACCCAAATGATGGACTGGTAGCTATGCCACTACGCAATCTGTTGGTTGATGACATTTAAACCATTATCAGTACATCTACTATTGCCCAGGTGGCATTTGGCATCACTGGATTGAAATCTGACATTTTTCCAGGTATACTTTTTTTTTTAAGTGTAGAGCATTCATATATGCACATGGATGCTTAGCACCTTTCAGTCCATGTTATAACTTTCTTAATGTTTTTAACCAGGTTTTTCTTAAGTATATTAATCCAAGGCAATTTGCATTTTTCTCTCTACCATTCAATGTTAACTTAGTAGACTCCAGGTTCAAATTATTCTTCTGCTTCTTCCTACCAAACCTCACAGGAAAGAAACTGATCATTTATACTCCAGGTGCCATAATTATGAGTCTGAATGTAATTATGCATTTGTATAGGTTTTTCTCTAGAATGAGTACAGAAGGTCTCGTATTGAATTGGTTTATTACAAAATATTTTTGGCAATATTTAAATTACTTGTAAAATTTACTTTCTCTATTTTTTTTCTTTCAGCCATTAGAAACTTAAGTTCAGCCTGTTTATCTTGATACTACATTATAAATTGCGCTTATTAGTCAGAAATTGTTAAAATAACTTGTGGAAGCTGGCACAAATAGCAAATCACTGTACATGTGATGTATAGGTCATTGTTACATAGGGCATATTAGTTTAAAGAGTAAAGGTAACAGCTCATCAAATGGTAGAGGTGGTGTGTATATACTCTGCCTCAGAAAAGGATTCATCCAAAGAGAAGCTACGTTTTTGGTCTTCTTCTCCTCTCACTTTTTTTTTTTTTTTTTTTTTCCTCTGGTGACTCAAGACTTGTACTATTCAGTGTGTTGTTAACTTTATCCCTTAAACTTTACATTCCATTCCATTAGCAGTTTCCATTGTTTTTACAAGTTATATATACTATATAACCTCACATACTTATAAAAATTGTATGGTGTATAACTGTTTCCTAATTTCAGCGCTCATCTGATCGATCCTGGCGCCAGCTGTGGGTTGTCCTTGAGAACACTGGCCTTATATTGTACAGGGTATGTACTATTAGCCTTCAATGTCACTGTTTTAGAGAAAAATTTTGTGTGACAGATTTGCTTTCTTCTCGTTATTCACAATGTTTGTTAATTGTGTTAAGCTAAAATAAACTACAAGAAAACAAAAATAAAAAGTTGAAGATGAATGTGTAATAGCTTAAAAGCATGTAAAGAAACTTTAATGATAATAGGAAGATCTGATGTGTATGATGACACAGCCAGGGAAAGAGACTTGCGTAACAGCTAAGAGCTTTAGGATATGAAGATTCTACTCTTGCAGCGTAAAGCATGATATAAAGGAAACATTTGGAGCAGTAGTGAGGAAGAAAACTTTTCTATGTCAAGTCAGGCTCAAGAATGACGTTGCAGGTACGAGGAGTAATAATGATTGTAAATGCAGATGTTCAGAATCAAAAAGGAATGTCTTGATTCTGAAAAGTAGTGTATGTTACTGTAAGACTTCCTTGCAGATTAAACACCAACCCTGGACTATGACTCAAACCCATAAACTTGCTTCTGGTGGAACTGCTTTGACTTAGCTTTTCAAGTGTGCCTCAAGGCCTGGCATTCAATTCTTAATTTGCTTTACTCTTTTATCCATGGGTGTTATTATAATGAGAAATGCACAAAGTCCTGATTGTAATTCATTTAATACATTTTGCTCTTGCAACAGTGTGCTGCAGTGGCATTAACCTTAAAGTTCGAACTTTGTAGACTGATACCAGGTGCCTTAAATAATCATGATGAAAAAGGTGTTTCACATGGTTCTCAGTTTCACAAAAATATTGTTAGTTTTATGAAATATTTAAAGTTTTTTTGTTGTTTTCATCAAACTAATGGGATAAATTGAGAACTAGCATGGGACTGTACTATATTCTATACTAAAGGCTGTTATCAGTGTATAAGGCTTATTTGTGCTTTTGAGTGTTTTATATGTATTTCAATTTTCAATTAATAAATTTTATTTATTTATTTTGTATTCATAGGCAGCAACTTGTTCAGATGAAGAAGCACGTGTGCAACCACTGCATGGAGTCACAGTGGAGGTGGCAGCTATCACAGGTTACACCAAACGCAAGAATGTTATACGCTTGACAGTACCTACAGGCAGTGAGCTTCTGCTGCAAGCAGAGGATGAAGTCACCATGAATGCATGGCTGCATGCACTCCAGGAAGAGAGTGTCAACACCACATCCTCACATTGTCACTGCAGATGAGGTCTGTATTTATCATCACATGTGTACAATATTTGTAGTTAATTGTCTTGGTACTGGATGACTGTAAAAGGATGTGGCAGAATGTTGTTACCATGATACATACCTGCAATGTGATTTAGGTAAACTGTATGAGGATCAGCATTAATTTTTACAAACTCGGAAACTTATTCTTTGCATAAAATTTTAACCTTCCTTATCATATAATGAGAGTAAGAATGCTCACCTTGTTAGATTGTTTTGAAATCATATCCCACACAGAATCCAACAAAAATCCAGATATTAATTGATGGACCATCCAGAATGGACTATGAATATCTGTATGAGGATATACCTTGGCTTACCAAAGAAAAATTGAGATGATGAGCAGTGGACAAGCAAGTAGGAAAGGAAATGCTGATAAAAAAAACTGATCTTCTGGACAAAAGTTACACACACACACACACACACACACACACACACACACACACACACACACCAACCTACTGCCTGACGTGTGTTAGTAGTCAGGATGCTTCATGGCATTATTAAAAAGTGGGGATGGATAGAAACAATGTGGAAGATATTGGTGCATGCAGGAGAAGCATTCCCATCTACACAGAAAAAAATGAAGCAGGATATATGGCTGCTCAGACAAATTCTAAGAAAATGGCACAGTTGGAAAAATAAACAAGTAGGAAAAGGAGGATGAATGTGATCTAGATAGGAGTTACAAAGTGTCACAGGCTGTGTGAAGCTGTCATGGTGGCAAGAGAGTACAATATAGTGAAACAGAAATATGCCATGTGTGTTTATTATTATTATTATTATTATTATTATTATTCTCCATGAATAAGTGGATAACTTAACCCCTACTTTTTCATCTTATGATTACTTCACAAATCTGGTTCTAAATGGTTCCTCATGTCCTCTATTTAAGGAAAAACAAATCTCAAAGATGCATACTTCTTGGAAAGCAATGCTACAGAGCAACATGAATACATTGTCCTTCTGACCTGCGTATTATGGTGATTCTCTGTGAATACATAGTGATCTATGGTATACTATGTGCATGCCAACCTATTACATTTTAATTTCTTTGTGATCTTCATTATTCCTATGTAGTTTGTTGATATACTGGGTGTGCTAGTATGTCCAGAACAGATCAGCTCTGTAGATAAGACAGGAATCTTATCAGTTCAGTGCTTGAATGTCAAGATGTGTTTTGATAACATTAGAAATATTGTGTTTCTTGCATCTAGTACTTATATAATAAGTGTGAAAAGCTACTTATAAGTTTCAAGCATGTCAAGATTATTTTCTGTTTGCTTATGTTCTATGCTTTTTCCCTTGGAGCCTGATAAGTCAGTGCAAGAAAATAAATTTCACCAGTTACTTTATTATAATTCAAGGCACCAATGAAACAAAATGTGTGCCTTTGTGTGAAGTATAATAAGAGTATAGATGATGTAACAGTTATAAGGCAGGTTAGTTTGGCTAAAATTGATTGTAATAATTACTATTACAAGGTTCAGCAGTGTATACAAGTTGCAGGAGTTAGTGTACTTCACACAGTTTGATACAAATTTTTGTTCTACATATTGAAGTGTGTGTGTGGTCATTGATATACTTCAATTAAAATGCTCTTGTTATCATCACCGTCATTCTGTTAGGTTGTTGCTGGTCAGTTTGTAAATAAATGGGATAATTTTATTATAAGGTTGTGGTGAAAGCTGGTTGACAGCAACTACAACAATTCCATTGTGTAGCTCTGTGTGTTCATGTTTGTCATGTGTTGTTCAATTCCTGTTTGTGATCTTAAACATTTTCCCCTGATATTCTAGTTGTCAGTGTTATAATGGAAAAAAGAGAGAGATTGATTCTGTTATTGCATATAGTGTAAAGTCAATATTGTGGGCTGTCTGTTTATCACTACTTTGTGACTGTCCGATATTTCTGTTCACTGTAAAAATGGTATGTAATAATTTTGAACTTGTTTTTAGGAGGAAGCTGTAAAAACACAGCAAACCTTTGGAAGCACTCATCTGTCACCTCAACCTGCTCACAAAGGTATCCGGAAGCTCACGTCATTCCGAAACCGATCACCTACAGGCCAATCTCCTGTGAATAAAACTCGCAAACCAAGCCAGTCAGGTATTTATTATCCTTTTTCTACCATCTCTGTTAAGAATTATCATGGTGCAGACAAAACAAAAATCTATGTGAAAGTACAGTTAAATAAAAATAGGAAAAGATAGCTTCAGGCTGAAAAGATTGTTCAAAAGTTACAAAGACTGATTTGCTTTCATAACTGGGAGTTCTTTCATTTAAGAGACATAATTGGATAAAAAAAGACTGTAAATTCTTGAAGAATAATCAGTACAGAACTACTGCCACATAATATTTGAAAATAAAAGCAGTTACAAATGCCAAAAGGGCAGTAAACATGAAATAAAGGAAAGAGATACTATGGCTAGAAGTGCAGGTGGAAAACCCAATAGACTTATACTGATGACAAGACAAGCAGGCAGTGCCAAACTGAGAATAAAGAAAGGAAGAAATAAGATGAAAAGGAAAAAAAAAAAGATTGCTGTTACCCTCCTCATTTTATGATTTCTTAATTTCCAAATATGTTTCTTATTTGCTGCCGCCATCTTACTTCTGTCTCATCATGTCTGTCATATCCAGCACTGTTCAGAGATAGGTAGAACACGCAAACTGCTGCATTCTGTAGAGTGATGTATTTACTTTAGGCCCTCACTTAGGTAGCTCATAGGTAATGTATTTTTACATTGTTATTCAAATTCCAGTGCATTTGTATTGATTTGTTGTAGCATATTATATTTTGTTGAGTGTGATTCTAAACCATTTCTGACATTATTCTAGAAGATATAAATTTTCTTTTTCTTTTTTACCTAAATATTGTAATTATGTTTACAATATCTTGTTCTGAATTTAGATCAACTGCCTTCACCAAAGTCAAAAACATGGAAAGGCCGTGTTTATCAGCAGTTCAAACGGATACAGCAAGGTGGTGGTTCACCAAACTCACCGACAGCTCCTCATCCAGAAGGTGCAACCATTGGTATCCCTCTTGAGGAGTGTCCTCCAGTAAGTTTAGACTTTGGTGATGCTACAGAGTTGAAAGTAAACTTGTTAAAGACATCTAATTGTGGGGCTGAGATAGTTATTAACTTTTTATTTTGACACATACAGTTTTGTTACATCATGCCAAGAATAAATTTACAAGACATAAGTCAGCCAAAAGCTTAGTGAAGATAATGTCACAAGTGGCATAGGTACGATAATGAGGTCCCAATAAAGGTTCCAATAAAGTTTTTACACTTAAGATAGTGGTGATAAGTATAAACCTGAATTTGAAATCTGTAAGTACATGGAAACGCAACATCATTATAATACTTTTCTCTGCTTTACAGTCCAAATTCTCTGAATATGTTCCATTGTTGGTGGAAATGTGTACTAGTATAGTTGACACAAGAGGCTTGGATATAATTGGTATCTACCGTGTTCCTGGAAATACTGCAGCTGTTTCATCACTCACAGAAAGCCTGAACAAAGGATTTGATTGGGAAAACATGCAGGTACAGAACCATATTCTTTCATGAGTATCATGTATACTGTGTATCTCATCACAGTACATAAAATGTAATGGTAAACTGTGGCTCTTTATTGTTACTAGCTGTTGTTGGGTGTTCTAGTTCATGTTCTCACTCGGATATTTTATATATATAGCAGAAGCGATAGTTCTTCTGAAGTGTACCAGCCTTCCTCTCTTCTCAGTATGCAATAAAATTATCATGAGACAGTTTTTTAATGATTTTAAATAATCTATGCAATCAGACATTACTATTACAGTAAAACACTGCATAAGGAAACTCAGGTTTGCCGAAATCCTGGTTATCTGAAACTCGCAAAACAAAGGGGGGAATTGAGGGGGGGGGGGGGGGGTGTAGTTAGCAGTGACAGGTGAATGCCTGACCTTGAGTTGGTTCCCAACACATGAACTCACCAGTCGAAACTAAGCTTCCCTGCCAACAATAGTATACTTAGGTGGTTGGTTCCTTCCATTGCATGTGCATTTTTGTGCTATGGCAACTAAGCGAAATCATGCTGTGATTACTGTAGTTGGTAAATCAAATACTATCAATGTAGTTGAAAAAAAGAAAGTTTATAGAAAACTGTTGAAGTTAATTCTGGAGTTTGTTTCTATAGTTTCAGTATGTGTGAAGTCAAAATCTATATTGTTTGAGCAAGCTGTCACAAACACTCATAGAAAAACACTGAAAATATAAGACGGGGAAAATGTAAGTCAAGTGCTTTGTCGTTATTTCATTCAACAACTAGAAACATGCATGCCTTTCACTGGCCCACTACTGCAAGTAAAAGCTAAATTGTTAGCTGAGCACTTGGGTGAAAAAGGAAAAGATTGTTCTTCAACCTCTGGAAGGTTAGAGAGATTTAAAAAATGGACACAGAATTTGGCAATTGAATGTGTTTAATGTGTGTGTATAAAATTATCTGCAGACCCAGATGCAGTTGATGTTTTCAAAACAGAGTTTGGAAATTACATCCGTGGCTACACTAAGGACCTACAGTGTCGATGCCACAGGAGTGAGTTTCAAAATGTTGCTTATGAAATCCTTGGCTTCCTCAAAAGAAATGTCTTCCCAGAGCACAAAATGAAAAAAGAACAGGTAACTCTTCTTTTGGCATAAAATGCTCATGGCACACACAGACTGCTCCCCAGTATGTTGCTGGAAGTCAAAAAGCCTCGAACCTTGAAGGACATTGCCAAAATGAGCTACCAGTATTTGATAGAGCCAAATGATGGAGGGGTCAGTTTGTACTGAAAATTGATGAGTTTGTAACTGAAAAAGGTCTGCCTAAAAAAGCCATCTTATTCACAGTGCACCGAACATCATTGTGAGTTAAACAGTGGTGTTATCGTTGTGCATTTCCTTTCCCCAAATGTTACCATTCTAATCCATCACTGGATCAAACCATAATAGTGACGTTTAAGCAGCACTACCATGGGCTATTTTTGAGAGAATCATCCTACAAGATAGTGAGTTGCAAAACAAAAACATAAATGATACCCTGAAGGCAGTAAACATGAAACTCGTAATTTATTGTGTAAGCAACCTTGGATAATGTGCATGCAGAAACTATTCAAAAGTTTTGGAGAAAACTGTATGATTATTTTGAAGAAGAAAAGTTAGGAAACATTGAAAACTTGACATGTAGGATAAAAAGAATTCCCAGGTGCAAAGAAATGTAATTGCGCAAGGTGGATGGGGTTATCACCAACAGTTACTAATAAATTATGCAGCAAGAAATTGTAGAAACAATACCGCAATCAAATCTGAAGTGACTGCTTGCACAGCAGCAGCAAAACTTGGGTGCAATGGCCTGTTTATCATCATCATCACTGCCGTCTTCGCCAGCTCCTACCTAAATGTTCCCTCACAAGCATTTCACTTGCATCAATCTCTAGTTTGAAAGTCAGGATATCATCACCACAACAAGCAAAGTCCTGGAATGTCATGTTTTCAGAAATAACAGTGGTCATTCTTCTGGAGCAATGTCTTCTTCAACAGCAATATACGTATGACAGCTAGTCTTTGTGAAACAATTGAACAGTTTCATGTGTTACAGAATTCCAAACAGCGATAAACAGCCTGTAAGATGCTGAGGCTCATCACTTCTGTCCTCCCAAGGTTTGAAATACGTTTCTACACAACTGCTACTCTGTATTTGGCATAAAGAGAGTTATGCTCAGATCTAGGGGGCTGCAGGTGGCTAGTGCAGCTTAGAGGAAAGAACGCAACATGTACATTCCTCAGAAATTACATTTCTGTGAGATGCACAGGGCATTTGCCAATAATAAGTACAATTTTCCTTCATGCCGCACACATCTTGGTATCTAAACAACTGAGAATCTCAAAGATTTCAGTTATCATTATTGCTGCATTCATCAGTGCAAATGGTGTTTTTATGTTTTTGAGAACTTTAAATTTTCCAATTGTTAATGGAGGCAACTTTTCAATTCCATCACTCTTTACACACCATAGCATTGTGAAACTTTCTTTATTCTATGATCTCCATGGCATTTATCTCCCATAACAAAATATAATTTTGCAGGAAAGAAGGTATAAAAGACGCAAGTTTCATTGACAATGAAAATGTCTTTTGGGTCGAACCCTGTATAAATTGTGGCAATCTATTCTTCTTGAGTAGCTTACACTTTCTACCATCACAAACTCTTTTTCTGCACTTGTACTCCGAAATGTCAAATTATGACATTTTTGAAAATGGTCCAAACACCAGTTCAGTGCACTGAAATTTTCAAAGCCAGTCTACAGGACGATTTCAAGAGCATTCTCTTGCAGTGTGATTTTGTTTATAGGAAGGCTGCTCCTTTTCATTCCTCGAAATAGCTGTAAGAGAATATATTTCACAGCATTAAATGTAACACATAAATGATCTTTATTTTGTATCCACAGGAATCATTAGCTTCGGCATTTAAGAATTTTTCTGCATTTTTGAGTATACCACACATGTACACTATGTGACATTAAGTTGTATTTCTTTGTCATGTTGGAAAGTTTTATGTTACAGTTGTCATTGACATCGTGGGTAATCATCAGATTTTGTTATAGTGTAAGCTTCCTATGTTTGCAAGCCATAACTCTGCAAAGTTTCAATGTTGACAGTTCAGTAAACAACTACACTTTTCACACTCGATAGACTCGGACTGTGAGGTCAGAACACATGACCTAAGTAACATTAGACAGGGCAGACAATGATTTTTCGATTCATTGAACATATGTGCCAAAATTGCTGCAGAGGGAGTAGAGTTATTGAGTATGATGTGGGTATGTACCATCCAGCTGAATTGATCGCAGTTTACTGCATCACAGGAAACAAAGTAGGACTGTGTGAAACTGAAAGAAACAGGAAACTCACTCAGAAAATTTGCAGAATGTTTTATGTTTATTCCTTAAAAGTGGACTTTTTCTTATAGTGGGGAGGAATAACATTGTTCATATGGTAATTTACTGGGACTGATGTAAATGTAAATGTTTGTTGAAAGTGGGATTTCTCTAAAAGTGGGATTGTTAATTGGAGTTTCTACTACACTAGCAAAATGCAATTAGTTTAGAAGGGGACTATGTACAAATCACCAAGCTCATACTTGCAAAATTCAGGGAATATCAATTTGGATTCTGGAGAAATGAAGGAACATGTGAGGTGACTTCTCTTATAAAATAAGTTAAGGAAAGGAAAGCCTACCTTTATAGCATTTGTAGGCTTAGTGCAAGATTTTGATGGTGTTGACTGGAATAAATTTTTTGAAAGGCTATTTACAACTTTTACAGAAAGCAAATGACGATTATTAGAGTTGAGGGGCATGAAAGGGCTGTAGTAGTTGAGAAGAGAGTGAGATAGGGCTATAGCCATTCCCCGATGTTGTTCCATCTGTACATTGATCAAGCAGTAAAGGAAACCAAACAAAAATTTGGAGTAAGAATTAAAGCCCAGGGAGAAGAAATAAAAACTTTGATGTTTGCCGATGACATTGCCTAATTCTGTCGTAGTCAGCAAAGGACTTGGAAGAACAGTTTAGTTTGGAGGGAACTATGGGGATCAAAGATTATAGATGGAGACAAGGAGATGCATACAGTAAGGAAGTTCAAAAGGGTGTAGTTTGTACTAGTTACTCAGAGATGGAGAGGCTTGCATAGGATAGAGTAGCACATAGAGCTGCATCAAACCAGTCTTCGGACTGAAGACTGCAGCAGCAGCAACAACAACAACAACAACAACAACAACAACAACAACAATGACAATGACAATGACATGTGTACTGGGAGGACTACTTCACTGGAAGTTGTCAACAGTGGAATTGTCAGTTACATATGTCAGTTGTACTGTCTATTGTGCTTGAAACAGATGGTAGCCTGCCATCAATTGGCAAGCATTCCACAACTTACCTCACAGAGCAGTGATATTTTATTTGACTAAACTCAAAGCAATTACGTATATTACAACAAAAAATCAATATTAAGAGTTGTCATTTGTAATTGTGTAATATATTACATTACAATATTGAAAGTGTGTCAAGATCATTTACATGATCAACTATTAAGATTGTGTTAATTTCTCTCTCTCTCTCTCTCTCTCTCTCTCTCTCTTTCTTTCTTTTTATACTATGAATAAAGAAAACTGAAATGTATATATGGGGACACCATGAACCTCTTTGTTTAATACAGATATATAGTCAGACCAGGTTAGAAAAGTTTTGGATGTAGCTGATTTGAGTAGTTCAGGACTATTACTGTTCATAATAGACACATAAATGATGTGGTGAATGGTGAATAACATCGTAGGCCCTTCACATAGTGCTGTTGAATGTAGCAGGGTGTATATGACCCGGGAGATCCGGGAAAACCCCGTGAATTTTTTCATCTGGGAGAAAACCGGGAAAAACCTGGGAATTTTTTAGAATTCCAAGAATTTTTTATTGTTTTCAGTTAAATTTTTGTAATTTTGAGTGGTAAGAATCGATACTATAACAAAGAATATTACTGTATCCCACTACTGCAAGAATAAAACTGCAACAATAAAATATACAACAACAACAAAACACAGTGCTCATATAAGCATTTGCCAACAGCAAAATATGTCAAAGGGTTTTAGGAAGACTATGCAATGCTCCAAACAACAAATTGCCTTCGATGAGTGCGATGTCACAACTGTTCACATTAGATTCATTTTAGCAGTTACGAGCATGTGCAGTTGAGTGGCATATGAGTAGTACCTTCTCCCATTTCTAGCTACAGAAATGTGGCTGTTGGCTGTGTAAGCAATCGCAGCAAGCAGCTAGATGCAGCCGGGAAAAATTTTACTGCCGCTCCCAAGCTGCCAGGTTCATGCATGTGCAGAGGGCCTGGATGTATGAGTGAAAAAGGGGGGGGGGGGGGTGGAGGCCACCAAATCCATATTCTTGACGAGAAAAAAACCTTGTTTCACAATCCGCCTAGCATCCAGTGCACATTGGTCCATTGATTACTCATATGATTTTGATGCGCATCCTGGTTTGTTTTTGAACGCACTCTGTAAGTTGATTTCTGAATGAATCATAAGCTGCGCGGGGTAGCCATGAGGTCTGAGGTGACTTGGCATGGTTTGTGTGACTCCCCCCATCGGAGGTCCCAATTCTCCCTTGGGCATGGGTGTATGTGTTGTCCTTAATGTAAGTTAGATTAAGTAGTGTGTAAGCCTAGGGGCCGATGACATCAGCTGTTTGGTTCCATGGTTTAAAAAAAAAAAAAAAAAAAAAAGGTTGCTTTTTGAATGCGTGCATAGTGTACTTGATGTCTCTGTCAGGGGAACCCTCGTTGCATCTAGAAATAAACTTGCCTGCAGGCAAAAGGAGACCGGGCTGTACAAGCTGAGCGGAGTAAAGCCAAACGAGTGGACGCCAATTGCTGTCTGAGTATGTTGTTGTTTGGGTTTGCGAATGATCAGCATTGTTATAATTACTAGGGAAAACCATAGATTCAAACTACCAGAGTGGAAATAAACGACTAACAGGAATAACGGTTAAGAAAGATTACTCATTATCTTCTCGGTGTATCCAGGAAAATGAAATTTTGTCACAAAAGTTTTGGCCAGATCACTACACTAGTCAGGGCCAGTTGTACAGTCCCTGTCTAGCAGCCACTTAAGTTCTATTCTGGAAATAGCGCGGAAAATGGTTTGTACAAATATAACAACGCGTAACTGGAGAATAATCAGGGATAACTAAACTGGTGATTCTGGCAGGGCTAGTGAAGTTAACCGACGATTCCAAATTTATATAAAAATCTCGTACTACTACTTTTCGGTCTCATGATTGAGAAACTGGAGCATATGAATGAAATGTGAAAGTATTTTCTAACATAAAACTTTTTGCTTGTAGTAGGCCTGATAGGCATTTTATGTTGGTCTTCGTTAATTATATTCTGTCGTGTTATAAAAATGACCACTTGAGCCAAAATAGTCTCATTTATTTGATGTGTGTTAAGATTTCTGCAGTGTTAGAAAGGCCTATTTTGTTTTATCTAGCAGACAGTGACAAAATAGACGTAATCGAATTGAGAAACCACACTAGTCTTGGGTATTATTTGTATTAACAGCTTACACAGTATTAGACAATGATATTTTGATTTTTCATGTAGCAAATGTTTGACGAACTTTGATGAGGTAATAGATTCTGTCGCAGAAATGAAATCACACCATGTAAAGCTGTAGCAAGATTAGAGAGAAAACAATGCTAGGAGCTAAGGATTGAAGAAATGTGTACTGTATTGCTTGTCTTTTGTCTTTACTGGTTTTATGTATCCTATATTTAATGTTATGTCACCCAAAACAGAAAGTTATTAGCTAACAGGCAATAAAGAGTGCGGGGGGAGGGAGGGGGGGCAGGACGTCAAACAGGGCGACTGGGAATGGGAGAGGCACCACAGGACATTTTAATTTCCACTGTACAGAATATTATTTGATGGCATCCAGTACAAAATATACACATGTCAATTCCACAGAGCAAAATACAGTGACGTGTGATAGAAGAATGCTGTGTGAAGAGGGGTGGTACTGCACTCTGGCACACTTAAGACCTAAAAACATATCTTACATTTCCTCAAACATATATGTTTTATGTATCAGACATCTTCAGAAAGATGTGCGCTACAAAATGAAAATTTTTTTAAAATTCAATTTTTTTAAAATTTTTGACGTCATGTCTCAAACGCTCGAGGGAGGGGGGGGGGGGGGCGCACACTATCTTAATATTGCCCTGGTTCAGAAATATCGTAGATCCGAGGCTGATGCGCAGAGCAGTCTGAGTTATAGTGGGAAAGTGTGTAGTCCCCACGTAATCCGTGTTTACGTTTAGTGATTTTGCTGTCTCCTCTTCGTTTACTGCTCTCACGTCAAATGAAAACAAAATGGGTTTCTGTGGCTGGGAGCTATCAAGTGAATTAAAATACATTCACGTAATTACAGAAGGCTAATATACGTTATTAGTTTCAGATTTTATTTTATTTCCACTTTTCTGACAGCCATGCATTAATCACCTTGTAGAACAATGAAGTTATTTTTGTCAGTTTGCTAAAGAAATTCTGTTTTTATTAATATTTTACTCTGAGGCAGCCAATGTGTTTGAAACAAAGTGTTTAGTTCCACACTATTGGCTAATTTCAACTGCTCACTGCATTTCAAGTGCATATTTTCATCTTCTAGCACGTATGGCATTATGCCATAATAAAAATCAAGAATGATTTAATACAGTACTGGTACTCAATAAAAATTTACATCCTGAAACCCACACTGACAAGCTTAATATTGGGTCAAGGCCTACTTCATTGGGAATCTGGACATACGAATGTGCTTTTTAAGTATGCACTTTAAATGTACCATTTTAGTATGGTTCACAAAATTCCGATGCTCTTGGAGTATCCTCTTATGTCTTTTTTAATTTATGACATAATGTAAGATCTTCTAATGTTTTACATGTATGAACATAAGGGCTTCCTGTGTCATAGCAGCTGCCAAAGGATGGTGGCGCCTGTGGCGCTCTCTGACAACCACTGAAACGAACCTATTTCTAACAGCTCGCGGGAAAATATTGCAAATGGTGGTTTCAAAAGCATTACTTTCAAAGTAAATTTTCTTTTACGCATGTTGAACTATGTGCGAGAATGTATGATGTATTTCTTAAATCACAGAGAGTTTGATGACGAGCCATTTAGAAGTATTTTGAGCCCAGAAGATCAGACACTCGTGTTGTTATTATGAGCAAATTGATGTAGTGTTACAGGAAGCTCTCTCCCTTCTGCGGTAGCTAATTTATTTGTGGAACACTTTGAGGGCAAGTCACTGGACTCTGCTAAAAATTTTACTGGCACATTTGTGTGATATATCTTAAAGTGTAACACATGCAAAAAGTATCAACATTATTTGTGAAAGCTTAGCTTCTCTTGCAGCATATTAGCCTTAGAGACCAATATTATATGAGAAAGCTTTGCTTTTCTTGTAGCAACACTATGTACATTAAATTAAAACATTAACTTTTCCTGTTTGTGTATCCGCACTACTTAACAGGATGTCCTGTGGTCTGAATACCCGCTGTCATTGGCTGGCAGGATCACATGACATGAGCTATGACAGGCTTACAAAAGCGCATTGCAATCTCAATTAGAATGGTCCAGAAAGTAACATGCGGTGTTTGGTGGAATTCGAATTTATACTTTTGTAGTACAAAAATTTGCAGCGTACATGTTGCTTCACATAAAAAATATTTCCGAAAGGAGTTTTCTTCCGTGAGTTTAGTTTTCTAAAGTGCCGGGAAATTCTATGCCCATGTATAAAAACATAACCATTCAAAGGATTGATAAGTTTTACAGTTCCGAGGGAAAATATACTGTCACTTAATAACACGGAAAAAGTGTTTTTGTCTAGGAGAAAGTGTATTTTTAACCAGGAAATCTGGGAAAAATAGGGGACTTTTTTTTTCCTTGTCTGTGTATACACCCTGTATAGGAAAATATCAATACCACTTAAGGTGTAGAGGAATAAAATGTGATCTGTAGAATACTGAAGCTTGCTATGAGGACAGGCAGTTGACCCTCAACTGCAATGAACTTAACACATGGTGCATAAATAGGTGAAAAGACCCATTATTATGTGGTACATGATTGGTAATTAAACCTTGGAAACAGCCACAGTGATTAAATATCTCCATAGCAGCTGAAGTTGTTAAAACTACACAAATATAGTTATAGGATAGGTACTTTGTAGATTGGGATTTATTTGCAGCAGTCTAAGGAATTGTAATTTGCCCAAGAAAGAATTCATTTACAAAGCCATCATTTATCTGATTTGTCCACCTCCATAGCTCAGTGGTCAGCGTATCTGGCTGCTATGCAGATGTCCCTGGTTTCCCAGTACTGTGAGGGAATTCTCCTTGGTAAGAGAACTGGAACAGGGTGCACTCATCTTCGTGATGCTAGTTGTGCAGCTACTTGAGTGAGAAGTAGCAGTGCCAAGGTCAAGAAAGCCGACAATGCCAAGAGGGTGGAGTGCTCAACCCGTGCCCTCCGTACTGCATTCAATGACCCCAATGGCAGAGGATGACATGGCAGTCAGTCAGAATGAGAAAACAGAGGTTTGCTTTGCTTTCATGTGATTTGGAGTTTAACTGGTCAGTTAGGGAGCTTTATGAGTAGATCCCATATTATTATGTAATTCTTTGCCTTCACTTCTACACATGTGAAAAGTGGAAATATACATGAATCATATTGCCAGCATTGATATTTTTCATTTTATCATTACATGTTTTTGCAGTTTTCACTATAGATACGTTTTTATATATTTACAATAGTTGCATGTTGTTATATATTTAACTTTACACTACTTTAAATTACATATTATTGCTTTGTTACCCCTCATATTTCCATACACTATGAGCCAGTTGCTCCCTTAGGAAAACATCAGAGTCTTATCTACATAAAAGTTGAAGGTAGGAAGTAAATTATCTCTAAGGATCACATTCTAGTGCAATAAAAAATGGTTAACTGCCTTTTGAGTTTGTTTATGAAGAATGTGCTTCTGCTGAATTTTCTAAGATTTAGGATTTCAGTTCTCAAAAGCAAAGAAGATACAATAACAATACAGTGATTAGCATTGATGTAGCTATTATTATGTGTAGTAAAGGTCTTTATGTGATGTTGAGATTAGCACTGGGGCTAACAAAAGACAAGTGTCATGAAGTTTCCAACCTCTAGAGACTTCTACTGATTCAGAAATAGGGAGTGACTTCACTAAGAAATATTTGCCAATATTTGCCAAATAATATTTCTTAAGACATCAGAACTGTTTCTGTTCACAGTGCCTCCTGTTGCTTCAAAATTATCATCTAAATTAAGACATTGGGTTACTATGGAGGACACTTTCACTACTAATGGAAAGATTGTTCCGTGTTGAGTGTGCAATAACAGATTGGATGCTTCATGGAGTCTCAATGTCGGCAACGTAAATGTAGTGATTCACACATGGGGAACAAACCAATGTAATTATCTAAGAAGCAAATGTTATCGATGTGGCTGCAGAAGACTCCAGCCTCCACAAATGAATTTTTCCATGTGCTTTGCTATGGTCCTTGCATAGATTACAGACATCACACATTTTTTTCAAAAATAGTGCAGTTATTAGATTCTTGATGAATCGATGGTAAGGAAAAGGGATTTATTTTTTTTTATTACCAGAAGGCTCTGAAAAGTGGGCAGTGTTAAAAAGGTAACTGCCACATTTGGATAGCTGTCACTGAAACAGAGGACATGTGTGGACATTTTGTTGGCAATATCATTGATGACAAACTCCGTGGATAAGAACCCTCAAAGCTATTATTTATTTCCTGTAAAGTGTCGGAATGCACAAACAATTCAACAAGTGCTCCTTTTATGAATGAAAGTCTTAAAGTGCTGTGGCATGGGATAATTGAAGAATAAGTTCTTGTTATCTATTTGAATACTGCAGCCTACATGCTGAAGGTGGCAGCTGCCCTAAACATATGTTATCCTCATTTAATCCACTTGGGCTCCCTTGCCCATTGACTTCAATGTATCACTGAACTGGGTGCTAGCTACCTTGAAGTAACTAAAAGAGTTTTTCTCCCCAAGAAAGGGTTTCTCGAAGCCCCAAATTGTGTATTTCTCTATATAGAGTTGCTGCCTGATCGGGGATTGAAGCTATTGGTTCTTATGATTTCATGAACATTTTCGAGCTGTGAAAGCTCTGATTTATTCCTTTTTAAGAGAATCTTCAGTTTCAGTATGAGAGGCACAAAATGCTTTCACCGAACCTAAAATCAGTAGTGCTCTGGTGTACATCTATAGTAGGTTAGGCTTCCTTTCCAGCAGCATTAAAGTATTAGAATCATTTGGTTGCCTTTGTGGGAATTGTTCGTAATGGTGGATAACATCAAATGCAAGCTGACTGACTCATAGGTTAGAGAATAAGTTTGAAGCTGTTTTAGCAAGAAATCCAAGCTTCTCAAGTTTTGCTGCTATCTGTATTATCCTCAGCAGGGGTGAGAGGAATATATTTTAGCAACATATGTCAAGGAATATTTAATCTCCTGAAATTTGCACTATCAGCACACACATACAAACCCAGCCCTGACACTGAATGTTTTGTGCTACCAATACATACATTGATGTATATATGATAGCCTGAAACTATGTACAAATCTGGTCACCTTTGGTATCCTGCTGCCCTTGTGTGCAGTGCAAATGATCCATTGGTTCCTTTGAATGACATTATAAATGTACAGTTACTGTTTTGAAAGAAATATCTTAAGATTCCTGTGTGTGTGTGTGTGTGTGTGTGTGTGTAATATCTTACATTTTAATTTATACAACTTTTGTGTATTAATTTGAACATCTGTTCACATTTTCAGGATCCACGATGGAATGATGTTAATGTAATATCCAGTCTGTTGAAGCTGTTCTTCCGGAGGCTACCCGACTCATTATTTACAAATGAGCTTTATCCTAGTTTCATAGAGGCTGATAAAATTGAAGATTCAAACAAACGTTTTGCTCGTATAAAGAAACTGGTAACTACATTTTATAATATTGTATTTCTTAAGGCAAAGCAACAACATGAAACATTACAAGTGTCTTAAAAAATTATTTTTCAAACATGTTATTTTATCATGAAATGAAATGTTATCTTGTTTTATACTTTAGTTTGAATGGATTGAGCTATCATTTCCATGAAGTATTTTCTCATTAAAGCAAGTTTTGAGCAACTTCCTTGTTTCAACACTGTTGACGTCTTTCAAAGGCTTGATCAAGGAAGTTACCTTTTATGTGGCTGTGATGACAGTGGTAGAGAAATATGGAGAAGCTGTTTAAATGTCAAATGGGTAAAAGCAATTCACATGAAAGTTCTGTGCCCCATTGAATTCAAAAGACCAAAATTTAATCATATTAGCTTATCATTTAGATCGTATTTAATTCTGGGTATGTTATGACAATCTACAAGAATGAGACATTTCCATTGTTGTATACAGAACATGGATTGTACTGTCACAGAAATTGGGTCTACCACAATATGGTTCATTTGTACAAATTAGTGCAGACTTTTCTTTTATCTGTGTTTAAATTTCTTACTTTTGTTTACTTCCTTGGTATATGCAGAAAAATTCTTTGTTAATTATTAGAAAGCTATTTATACTTCAACAAACATCACTCGTCTGCTCTTATGATACTTTGTAAAACAAGGTAATGGATGCTAATATGTTGCTAATGTTCTTTCAGGTGCATGAGCTGCCAGAGCACCATTTCGAAACGCTTAAGTACCTGATGTACCATTTAAAAAAAGTGGTTGCACATAGTGAGACAAACAAAATGGAAGCACGTAATTTGGCTATTGTATTTGGGCCAACACTGGTTCGAGCAGCAGATGAAAATATGGTGACTATGGTAACAGACATGTCACACCAATGTCGTATAGTGGAGTCACTGATACAGCAGGTATTACTCTTACTGTTACTTAAATTGTAACAGTCATGTCATCACATTTGTTGTGGAAAAGTTATGAGTGAAAGCTCATAGAAGAGTTGTTGTTAGAATTCACACACATCACAAATAGCACACCTCACATAATCAAATGATCATGGTATCACTTCCTTCCTTTGTATGTTTTCCAGCCCTATCACTTGCCGATTTGATAGTAGAGTTTCATTCTTTCATCAAAATAAGATAATGATTTTGGTGCAAAGCAAATATTCAGTTATTAAATAAGAAAATAGAAAACCAGAAAGTTAGAAGTGATAGAAAAGAGAACTGTGAAGGATTTTTGATTGTATTAAATTAGTGGGCAAATAAGTAAATGAGAAATGGTTAAATATAAAGGAGAGACAAAAAGTGAAAATAAAGGTTAAGTGGAAAGCCAGTGATGTGGCCATTGTCAGTAATTCATTTTTGATGGCTCTTTTATATTTAGTTTATATAACTACAGAGTTGTTACAGTGCTTGTTTTCTCCTTTTTATTGCTTTGTTAACTGGGGAATGTTTAGCCTAGATGCTTTTGTGTCATGGTACCTTGATCAATTGGTTGATTGATTGATTGGTTGATTGACTGATTGAGAGAGAGGGGGGGGGGGGGGGAGAGAGAGAGAGAGAGAGAGAGAGAGAGAGAGAGAGAGAGAGAGAGATCTGATACACTATCTGTACTGTGATGTCATGCCCTATTTTTCTTTGCAGGTTGACTGGTTCTTTTCTGACTATGATATTGATGATCCAAATAACCTACCAACAAATCTGCCACAGGATTCTAATGAAATGGAATCTACTAATCAGAATTTATTACTAAGCAACATTCAAAAAGTGGAAGGTAAAAAAACTGGTAATGCTTTGCAATTTCCAGTGGAATTTTACTATGCAGTCAAAATTGATATGAGAAAGAGGCTCTTGAGAATTTCACCAGATTGGCATAATGAACTTGAACTCTTAACTAAAATGAAACCATATGATACGCAACACATGTATTCTGATATCACCATCATACTTGGCCATTTTGTCAGAGTTCTCAGGAACTTCTCATCAGTTCTACTTTGTGAAAATTTGAAGTTACTAACTTCGGTATATTTCTTTTCTTTTTATATCATTTAGTTTTAATTTCATTTTTATTAGTCCTGGTCCCCAGCCCCCAGTGTTGAGACAAAATATATGGTATTCATGAAACACTTCTGAAGTGTAGACAAGCAGTGTCCATTGTGGAATTTTGCATCATGATCGTGCCACTTTTTAAACCGAACAGTGAAGAGAAAATTAACAAATTGTTCCATAGTTAATACCGACACACCCATGATGTAACTTACTCCAAGAAAAAAGCAGTAGGAGTACAAAAACTTGATAATGTCCTTTGGTAGCAATGCCCCCCCTCCCCCCACTCTGACTCAACATTCAAAGGTTTATTAATGATTTTTAATATAAATCTACTACTTTTTGTTCTTTGTTAGTAGAAGTTTGACTGTATGATCTGTGTATTTTATACATTAAAAAGCTTGTAAAATGTATCTGACATTCAATGCATTTATTATATTTTTCTGATATTGTGTATTACTTACACATAATTCATGGATATTTGTCTGATGTAAGAGATTTGTGAGCTTCTGTTAGTTTAGGTACAAAACAGAGTTTATATTTTAAGGGGTTCAGTTGCTTGCAGCACTGCACATATTTGATCTATTTATCACCTTCTTTCCTCTCTTTCAGGATAGTCATCAGTGTGTGCTACATTTATATTCACTGAACTCAGTTTGCTGTCAGCTTTGTACCTGCATTTCTCTATCTTTAGCAGTGGTATTCCGTCCCTCACCTTACCACATATTCTCTTTGCTATTTCACGCTGTTTAAGATAGTTTTACTATGGCATAGAAGCAATTTTAATTTTGCACAGTCGCATCTAACTCTAATACTCGATTATCCAGTAGTTGTAGCAGTAGAAATGATAACTCCTCTTAAAGTCATATATGTTGGGCTGCCTTTTTAGGTATGGCTGTTGCACTCTGTCCTCTGAAATTTGTTGCCTTGAAAATGTTAATGTATTATTGTCTTTATATCTTCATTTTTAATTGTTATTCTTTTGTGCATGTTCATCCTTGTTCTTACGCTGCATTTTGTTTTTAGTGAATTCCATTCTTATGTAATAACGATCCGTAATTCAGCATCGCTCTGTGAGGGAATGTTCCTTTCTTTATTATATATAGCATACCTACTAAAAGAGTTTCTCATTCGCAGTTTCACACATAACAGGCTTCATTTTTTCAGAATTACTACTTCACAGCTAGTAGACAAGGACAATAAAGATGATTTTACACAGGATCTGTACAGTTGTCTGTAAATCACACACACACACACACACACACACACACACACACACACACACACACACACAAACTGAGTGATATTTATCAGAGGTGGAAGTTGGCCTAGGTTTCTTCCTAGAACCCTAATAGTTATTTGCACTGAATTGCCTTTGAAATGTCAATTGCCCTGTTGTTTGAGTGTGCGTGTCTCATATTCTTTAGAAAACAATTTGTTAAATGCTGTTGCAGTGCTATGTGCATTGCAGATAATTCTGCGCCAGTCCTGTCAACTAAGGCAGGAAGAACTTCAGAAGAGAACTTGTTTGATACTTGTCTGTAAAAAAAAAAAAAAAAAATAAATAAATAAATAAAATAAAAAAATAAATAAAAATAAAATAAAAAAATCCTACACACACAGACCTGTGAGCAGATAATATTCAGTGGCCACAAAGTTCCAGTGATCATATAATAGTTTTCTGCTAACATCTTGTGGTGTTCAAACCAACTTTCAGAGTGAGGACAGTTTTACTTACTACAAAACATGTTAAGAGACTAATGGGTTTTTCTAATGGTTTAAATATATCTTGAGTTTCTCATGGAGGTATGTCCAAGTGGCACTTCAAGAAGTTAAAAATACAGAGAATGAGAGATTGAAATTATAATGCCATTGAGAGAATTATGCATAAAGTCTTCCTAAAAATCTCAAAAACAGATAGCTGTATGAAAAATATCATAAGATGGATAAATGCAATTTTAATTCAAGTACAAGACTATAACGTGCTATGCACTTTCTTTTCTTGCTGAACTTCAACTCAAAATTTTGTTACGTAGCTAACATACATAATAATTCCCACAAATACGTGAAACAGTAGTTGGCAGCATCAATAATACAAAGTGTAGCACAATGCAGTCTGAATTAAACAGTTATAATCACTTCTTGTTGGTGTAAGTTCTACAAAATGAGATAAAGGTTGGGAGAACGATGTAATGTTGATCATTGTTTTGATTTAAGTGTTGCGTGTCTCCACTATGCAATGCATGAAATTTTATCCTGCAGAGCATAGATATTTGTTAAAATTTTGTAAAAATTTTGTAAATGATATTGTCATAGATAATGAAATAAGTCAAATTTTATTTTAATGTAGATCTGATATGGCACAAAAATGTGGAAATATCTTAATAGAAATGTGCTAACGAATTTCTTATGCAGTGACTTTCCACAGAGTGTAGTGGTTTGGCCAACAGCATTGTATAGAAAATTATGCACAGATTTTCTTCTCATCCTTTGTTGCCATGTCTTCCTTGAATCAGGATTTTGGATGTATGCTGCCATAAGCATTCAAATGTTATTGCCCTGAGTTTTTTCCATTATCTTTTGCTAGACAAAGGTCTCTGGAGTTTCCAAAAGCTTCCAAGTCTTTTTATTATTTATTTATTTTAAATTATGTATTTTCTCAGCCTTTTTGCTGCAGCATGGTAAGTAGCTTATTCAAATTTCTTCAGATTCAGGAACTGTAGTTCTACATAAGACTACCATTTTCCTCATATATTTTTAGAAGATTAGATGCCAGCTTTATAAGCTCATAGTGCAGCTTGAAGTAACATGTAAAGCTTATAAAGAATGATTCAGATTCCCTGTTTATACTGTAGGTCTGCCTCTGTAATTGGCTACTCGAGAATGTTCTCTGGTTAGTGGGAAGTGAAAGATATTACTTCAGATAAAATCCATGTCTGGTATTTCACTGCTGTGTGCAAGTCAGCTTTTCAGAGAAGTTGCTTTGTTCTCTTTATAATTACTTGCTAAAATTCGTTATTGATACTCACAGTAATTCAGTAACATCATTATAAATATGGCGTGGCAAGTTGTGGTAGAACGTAAGTAATGTAGGTGTAAAGATGATGTCACTAATTCGATAGTTATTTGGTGAATCCGTTAACCAGCCAGAGTACACATACACAGAAGAAGTGTGTGTACACTCCGATGACAAACAGTTCTATTACTTAGTGAGTGGTCTCCTTTACTCCAAAATTATATACAATAGCATAATTACTTTATTACTCAGGAGTTAAAGATAAGTGCATGAGAAACTCTAAAAATTAGCAAATGGATGTGAATCATGTTCTAAGTCCAGTTTCAAATGCAGAATATTTTATTTTAAGTAGGTTGAAATATATGAAATTAATTCAATGCACTGAAGTGAAAGAAGTGAATTGATGGGAACCATTTTATGAAACATCAGTGACAATTAAATGTAATCACACTTTGGAGGTGTTCTCAGAAATCCGTCCTAGTGTGGCACAAATTTTCGGTTACCACTGCTTATTTAAATTGGTTGACTTTTAACAATAAGAATGAAATCAGTAGCATTTTTACATTTCTTTCTGGCCTACAAATTTCTTTTATGATTCTCTGCTTCTTGTTTACCTGTTTTCCTGTTTCACTGGTGGATAAGCATGAAATCATCTTCAAAGCTACCTACCGTAGTACCAACTTAGTTTAAAAATTGACAGACATTAATCATAAATCCCAATCACAGTCGCACATGTGTCAGGAGAGAGAGAGAAGCACTTGCAGAAGTGCCAGTGCAACTGAATTATAATGAAAACTTTCATTCAAGTTTTGAAATATTAATGAACAACAGCTGATCTCCATGCCAGGGTCTATACATAAGAAGGAAGTTCAGAATGTAAAGGAGGATCCAAAAAGGAAGGTGTATGGCAGGGAAAGAAAAGTCACACACACCTGAGTAGCCAAGAAAAGGAAATGGGAGATTGCAAAACGGAAGCACAGAAAAGGACAATACTTAAGTTCCAGCATTTTTACATAGTTGTTTGGAAAAACCAAACCGTAGTTTTACTATACTAAGTAACGTGCAGTGACCAAAAAATTGTCTACTTGAGATTGGTATATTTGGACAGTGTGAAATAGAAACCATGTAGTATTGCAAGACTTTCATTTAAAGGTTCTTTTTAACTTTTATTCAAAACTGTCACTGTAGCAACAGGTAAAAATCATCATCAGAGTAAGGGAAATATCTGAACAAGCAAAGTTATTACAAAGTGTGGTCATATGTGAATTGTAATATGGATACAATTCTACACAGAATGATTGTAAACACTTTTTTACTCCAACAGTAAATTTTCGCAGTTTGTCATGCAGTAGCACATTTGGTTCTGGCAGCATGGTAGAGAGAAACTTCAATTGGCTCAATGGTCAGTTTACAAATGCTTGATAACATGTAGATTGTGTGAGTGGGCAGATCAGAGGCCATGTAAAAAGCTCATTCACTTGGGCAATGCACCAAGCCTAAACAGAGGTGTGAACCACAGTGTTGTCACATTGGTGGATTGAATTCTTATTACACAGCATCGACTGCGTCATAGAATGAGTCTGGTCACTCAGTACTTCTACATAATCCTTGGTTATAATTCATACTAGGAGGATGACAGTACTAGCAACAGAACACCATGTTAATATGGCCCATACTGTCAACTGAACCATCTCCATATTTACTTGTCATATGTAGGCAGCAGGGAGGAATCAGTTACTGTTGTCACTTGCCACAAACATGACCTATTTTTTTAAAAAAATAAGGTGACATGTGAATCAGTTGATGATACTACTCCACCCTATCATTGGCAGCCCACACTGCGTCGTCTCAGTGCAATTTGTGATGTGCTAAGCTGTCTTAGTGCAATTTGTGATGTGCTAAGCTGTCTTAGTTGTAGTGGAGGTCTGGAGATTGTTTCCTGCCTCTGGGTATTAAGGTTACTGATTGATTTATAGTGTAACTTGTATTAGCTCTTTTATTCTTTGTGATGAACCTCTTTGTTCACTGAGGATTGTCATTTATTCACTCTAATTCTTTCCCACAATTGTTTGCCCTGGACTGTTTTTGCCATTGTCTCACTGGACCCTGTTGATCTTGGGCCTCAGTTGAATGGGATAGCTAAATACCTATTCCAGATCTGTACATTCCAACATAAGTCCATTGTTCAAAGTCTTAAGACATCTTCATTTTGTATACCTACATTTGGCCTGTTAAGTATTTGATTGTTAGACACCAGATAGCACTATTCTCATAACCATTTATACTAAATAAACTTCATACACAATGGAAACATTTAAAATTAATATACTTTATGAAAATTTGTTATAGTTACCATAAATATGCATGTAACATACAAATATTGGCATGACAAGTTCACATAGCTTCCTTTTGGTTATTTTATTGACCGTTTTTGGTGTATGAGCAGTTATCTGTAGTTTGTTCCACATACAGCATTTCTTTTCATCGAGTACTTTAGGAAGTCACTGCAAACAATACGTAATAATATTATAAGCCTGCACACTACTAATTATCTGATTTTCTAAATAATTTTAGTTTGGGGTTAAGGACTTGTAATATTTTTTGTTTGTTATATACAGATGTTATTCCATGAAATTTTGTTTTAAATAATAATAATAATGTGTTATCTTCAGAATTCAGTAAGAGGTAAATAAATTTTTTGTGTGTTGGATAACTATAATAAAGCGTGAGTAGCCATTACGACTGCCTTTGTCTGGTTTAGACTATACGTGTAACTGTAAGACCTCTCACTTTGCATCTAGATAATAACTAGCATATTTTATTTCGAATTTGATACATCATTACTTGCAACCAATTTACATGAAAGTTGTTCTGATCAGAGAGTCAATCAACTCTTTATTACACCTATTTGGGTGCCTCACTATCTGAAGCATTGCTTCAGCAAACTGTACACGTGGAAAAAAATTGTGTGACACTCATACCATCTTTCCCTGGTCTTAAATTGAATGTATCTTTTTGAAGACTTTTATGTTTGGAAATGCAACAATTTGAACTGTACTGCAGATTAGATTGCTTGATCAGCAGGTGGAGATGAACTTGAATTTGACATCATCAGATAACTAGGAAGATGATGTCTTGTGGCACATTTAGTGCTAAATGTTATATAGTCCCCCCCCCCCTTTTTTTTACCTCATCTATCATTATTGCTCAAAGTGTAGCTTGTCCTCTACAGAAGGTGTGAACAAAAGCATGGTGAATGTGTGACATTCAAGAGAATATAGTTTTAGAGTGCCGTGAATAAATGTAAAGGACAAATACTTATGCACTGTATATTACTAATAAAATGAAGAAGGAAATAATCAGAGACATATATTAGTAGGAGTTAAAATAAAAAGAATAATATCCAATCTTCAGCTTTTTCTCAGATGGACTTATGCAAAGATAAGTTCCTTACTTTAGTATAAGGGTTAAGGTCTCTTTTAATCATAAATGTTTGATAAATGTTTTGTTATCTCTCTACTAAGAAGACTAACATTACATCTTGCTTCTGTTACCAGGAAAAAATTCACATTGTTCTGAAGCTCATTGTCTTGTGCTTAAGCATTATATTATTTTATTAGATTTTCTTTACTTTTTTTTCTGTTTAATAAGTGACTAGTGATGTTCTGTCACTGAACTGAACTTCTTAACTTGCTTTGACCATTGAAAATAACTGATTGATTCTGTGGGAAGGATGCCATTGGTAGTTATTTGCTCTCATAAGGGACAGTCTTCAACTAACATATCTGCTTTCCCTTAACACAAAATAACATTCTTTACTAAAATGCAAACTGTGAAATGGATGTTGTTTAGAAAAAAAAATTAAAGCTACCTAGTGCAGTATCAGTTACAAAACAGTAACTTACTGGAAATACGATTTGAAAATAAATGCATTCAGTGTCAGATGCAACTTTATTTACTTGCTTATGAATGAGCATGGTTCACTGTATTGTTACTATTATGTGAATGTAAATGTTGCTGTTACAAAACATGTGCTTATGCATGACTTTCTTTCCTTCCTTTGCCTACCACATGTGTCACCTTTTACATCCCAACATTCCTCCTCACTGCAAACATACAGGCATGAAGGGTGATTCTCCGAATAAGGACATCAGTGCCAAAGACATTGTTTCATCAATTATATCTGCAGCAAACCGCAAAATGCAGAAAGCCAAAGCAAAGAAAACAACAAATACAGCAAGTCTTGGTGTAGAGGAAGTATTTGTGGACAGCCAGAACCACACTGAAGAAAAGCAGGTGAGAGAAACTGAACATCAGTAGTAGTATTTGTTCATGTAATGGAATTAATGTCTTAATTTGCTGTTTGTTTTGCCAGAGGGAAAACAACAATCAGGTTCGTGAAGGAGGTACACCAGAACAAGATGATGCCATCTCTCAACATGTGGCATCAGATTCGCCTGCTGGCAGTGATGATAAAATTTATTCTAGAATTGAAGAGGAGGATCTTAATAGAGAAAAGGAAAATATTAATGTTAATAGTAATCCAGGTGAGAAAAAGTTTCTTTTATTCTGTGAGCAGCAGCATATAGTACACAATGTGTGATCAAAAAACACGATGGAATAATTTTATTAGAAACCAACTAATGAGCTTACATGTTTTCCATTTAACCTCCTTCAGAATATTGTCTTTGGCTAGCAATCCACTTGTCACAATGTCAAATCCATAACTGGAAGCATTTCTGGAAGGCTCATTTCGGAAGGGAATTTAGCTGCTCTGTTGTGGTCCTCTCAGTGTCAGGAGTGGTGTCAAAACATTTTCTGTTAAGCATGATTTTAATTTTTGGGATGATCCAGAAGTCACATGCTGTTAAATCTGGTGAGTAAGGTGGATGTGAACAGAGAAGAGCACTTATTCTGGTGGAAAACTCGTGACTCAAAAGTGAGGGGGTGCCACGGCATGTTGTCATGATGGAGGAGGAAGCCATTGGTTCATGCTTCAGCCTCTTTCTTCATACATATTGCAGTACACCCTTTTAAAATTTGGCATTTACAGTTGTTCCCTTAGAATGAACTCTGACTGTACTATGCCCTGAATAATGGGAGAGAAAAAAAAAAACCAATGAGCATGACTTTGATATTCAGTTTTGTATGATGTACCTTCTTAGGGCAAGGAGATACAGTGATTTTCCATTGGGAACTCTTTAATTTTCATCTTAGGGTCATACCCAAGGCTCAAGTTTCATGTCCAGTTACAATTTTGGACATGAAGTCTAAATCTGAATGAAGACAATCCTTCAACTCTGTGCAAACTGACACATGATTTTCCTTCTGTCTTGGAACAAATTTTGCAATCTCTTGTCTTTTGCAAATCATCAATTAAAATGCTTTGCATGGATTCATATGTGATGCTAAGTTCTGTGGTAAGCTCTCAAATAGTTATTTGCCTGTTTGAATGAATAATTTTTGCAACGTTTGCATGTTTTCTTCTATTTTTGAGTTTAATTAATGTTCCAAACATTGCTTGTCTTCTGCTGACTCATTTCCTCTTTTAAATCACCCATACCTAAAGACAGGGAAAATTTGCATTTTGTGATAAATGCGAAATAGATGCGAATTCTGCCTCAAAATGCAAAATTGCTTAAGAGACACAATTTCATAGTGAATTGTATCCAGATAAACTATTTTATCAGAGATAGTTTGAATTAGCATAACTTTCTGTATATGAATATTGAAAATTTAACCAATTCTCAGTTATTGGTATTGTGCATCATCTGGCAAAGCCCAGTTTGGACAGATAATGTGCGTAAGAACCAGTTTGCAAAATAAAAAGTGTACAAATGCAATCATGTATCATTGTGCTCATTGATCGTCCTCAGTGATTGGGCACCATGGCAGCTGTGGATGGTTGAATGGTGTTTTTAAGATCCATGCCGCATAATGCAGTGTAGTAGTACTCAGCTGTGGGACCTAGCATTTTACAACAAAGACATGTGTTTATTTGTTTATTAACCAAAGCTCAAAAGATGGTATAATGTGGATATTTTTAAAGAGGCAAATTAGGCGGCAGGTGTTTGAACTGTGGTCGCATTGAATACTGGTAGGAGGTCGGGCCTGAACTATGTCATTAATGATACTCTGATAACCTCAACAAGGAAATGCGCAATAGCCATCGCCAAATGCCTTGTGTTGTTTTCTTTTTTTATTTTGAAACAAGTGAAGAGACTGATCCTTGTCCATCACAGATTTTGGTTACCGCCCTTAAATACCAGAAGAGATCGGCAATCCCTGTAACACTGTGTCAGTTCTGCTGTAGGTTGCTGCTCTGCTAAAGAGAGGCGGCACTTGTTTGGATGTACCACCCCTCTCCTGTCTGGCAATCAAAATTCTAGTTTGTTTACACTGGTGGCCATGTGCCACTATAACCTATAGTTCGTGCATTCTGTGCTGTGGTGGCTGGAAAACAAAATCTGTAACTTTTTTTGACTGTGCCGAAATCCTTCCTCTAATGTAAAAATAGAATTATCAAATGTTCGGTTCTACTTCTGTGCAAAGTACCTTCTCAGTTCAATCTGTAACATTGTCAAGCATGGATTTCAAAGCCATGAATGCCCACAAAAGGTTGAAATTAATTGTTTGCGGATTTTGTAATTTAATTGGGCGGGAACAGACAAGCAACATCCAGAAACACCTTGATTGCCTGGCAGGAAAATGCTGCTGCTTTTTAACAGAACAATCATTCTTGAAGGCTTAAATATTGCCAAGTGAGGGTAATAAAGGGCATTTCGGAATAAAAAGGTGTTGAAGTTTTTGCAAAAGCAAACAGTTTAGTCAAAAAGTTCCCAATCAGCATTTTTTTTAACAGTCAATTTGCAAGAATTAAAACTTTGTTCTTCTTCACTCGTGTGGCGTGACAACCTTTTTATCAGTGCATCTAATCAGTAACAAATGAAAAAGAGAGAAAAAAAACGAATTTTGCCGAAAATAGTTGTGAATCTTGACTCGAATAGATTCGAATTTTGCCAAAAATAGATGTTACATTTTCCGGTCCCTATCCATACCACTTGTAAACATCTGACTGACAAGTCAAAATGTGTCTCAACTTGACACTACATGTCCCAACAGATCAGGCTATTGAACAAATTACATCAAATGGTTGTAGCTTCAGCATTTACTGCTAAAAAAATTCGTTCACCATATTTTTTGGTCTCACATCATACCATCTTTTTGTCAGACATTAACTTTTTGCTTCTGAGGCTAAAGAAGAAAACCACTTAGGGATCTGATTTTCGAGGCAGTTAAATGATAGCTCATTTAAAATATTTTCTGATCTGGATTTAAACTTTTAAGAGATGTTTCTGCTGCTGTGTAGATAAAAGCTGTCTGGTCCCTATTTCTGTTTTATATATATACTACCCAATCCAATACTAGAACTATATGGAACACAAATTTAAATTTTTCAGTCAACTGATGCACAGAGCATAGTTTCAGTGGTGTTCATAGTGTCATGATTTTTTTTTTGTTCAATCGTGAGAATTTTCAGCACTAGTTTCGCACACTCTTTTTTTCATATTAAACTGGCTATGTAAAATTTTCCTTGTGCACTCTTTGCCAATTCCTACAGTTTCAGCAATCGATCTAATACTCAACTGACAGTCTGATCAAATCAGATTTTTATCTGTTTTTGCAGGATGTGAATCATTTTCACTGTTCTTTCAGTCATCTTAAAAAAGATTGAACCACTCAAAAACTCAACATACATTATAAATAGTCCTCGCCACACACTTCTCCCAGTAAAAGATTGGTTTCTGTTGCAGTTTCTCCAAGTTTCTTGTGAAACTCCATGACAGTTTGTAGCTCTATTACTACACTTATCATTTTTTCTGACAAAACAAAATAATGGCTCTTACACAAATGAAGACTATGGCCACACTGATATCTACAGGCCCTAGAGATGCCTCATTCAACTGAGAAAGCTTCACGCTTCATAACTGTTGGTTATTACTCTACAGTAAAAATTGCAAGTGTACTTACTCTGCTACAGCATTAGCCCCCGTATTTTATAGGCTACCTCATATAATTAATGTTCCTTAGAGGTCCTCTACAAAAAGTGACACGTCATGGGTAAGATGATATACTGAGATAAAGCTATTTGGATGAGGGACTGTAATGGTTTTAATTTGCCATCTTTGAGTATCTAAAGCTCCATTACAATTTCAAAAAACACACTTACTTTAACGTCTCTTATAGGGGAAATGGTGACACTTTTAATTTTTTTTGTTGGGGCATCATATATGTTTAACCTACTTTGAACTATGGTGAGTGATGACATGAAAAACATTCAAATTAGGACACATCATTTCCACTTGGATGTCAATTTAAAGCAGATCTGGCCAATGTTCACACTCCTGGAGCACACTTGCACTTCTGCTTAGTGCTCTGGCTTCCCCCATCACTGCACTGTATCTAGCAGCTATTAGTAGACCACTATTGCCAAAGGCTGCACAAGCTGAAGCTTAGGAAGGCTTGTGTGAACGGGAGGTGAATACTGCAGCATACTTTTATAAGCAAGAGTTTATCACATGTGTCTATTTTCAACTTTTTATTTTTCTACCAAAGCAATAAATTTTATTACTTAATTGTATCTAGAACTATGGTTTGTGAGACAGTTAAACACATAGAGTTTTACAGATTAAAATCTGTTAAACCCAAACACTGGCATGACTCCATCAGTTTCATAAGAGAAGAAAAAATGTTTGCACTCGTTGTTGCACCAAACACTGAAATAAATTTAGTGGCTTGTCTGTGCAATCAGGGACATTGCTCATGGGATAACATTTCATAAAAGTCTTATAAATTCATGGATTGGACAAACAGATTGTTGAGCTGGGTACTCCACTGTATGTCTATCACCTCATGTCAAATAATGAGGTACATTAGCATTGCAAAGTGAAAATAGTCTAACAAATAAATCGGAATCCCTCTTCCATTGTACAATGTCTAGGAATCTCTTTAAGGAGTAGTTATGAAAAATTGCAGTTTCTGAAATTTATTCGATCATGTCTGATCTGTAAATGACTGCCTTGAGTTAAGGGAAACATTTCATGTCGTGAACTTGAAGCAGATTTTTCCACGGGATTAATTTTTGTTTGATAGTAACAGTCTTGTCTGCCACGTGTTAAGATTCTCCCATTGCATTAAGACACTCAATGAATTCAAATAATTTGTGGTGTCAACAATAAAAGATTTTGTCACAACTCTGCTTATTTTGAATTTAGTTTTATTCCCTAATGGCCACCTTCAGTTCAGCAAGAATTCACCATCATTGATAAGAAAACAAGTGCATTGTATCGTCTTTGTGGCTGGTGTTGTAATGACAATCCAATAAATATTTTTCCAACTCATAATAGTGCAATGGTATATTAAGCTCTTTGCTTGGCCTTTAAATGATAGAAAAGGTAAGGCAATTCTGATTTGGTATTGGACAAGTGTATAGACACCATAGTAGTTCTAATGCAGTAAGTAATTTAATGTCAATAGTACCATCAGGAAACTACATGGTGTCTGACGGGGGGATTGTGCAGCTCTCGAAGCATCTGGCTGCAGCCTTCGTTATGCTCTTCCTCCTCACCCCTCAGCCCCCCTTGCTGCTGCACTCTAAGCTCTAGGTAGGAGCACGGCTGGAGCACTCACGCTCGCAGAGTGCTGTTTGACGAGGCCTGGTTTAAAGGATAGGTGAAATCTGTAATACATTGCCTTAATCATATAAGTTTTTTTCATCATTTGCTTGGAACTACAATACTGTAGTGGTACTCTGAGACGTTTTTTATTAATTGTTGTTGTTGTGTGGTATTATCCTAATTTACTCCCAAAAAACATAAATGTCTACTTAAGTCATCTTATTCGCATGCCCCTTATTCCATGTCTTACTTTTAAAGTTTTGTTCATCAATCAGCTCTCTACTTTGAAGTAACTGGAATAGAGGGAGAAACCAGTGGCAGAATCATTTTTGTGTAACAACACATTATTCATGTGGTATAAATTTTATTTGTTGGTGCATTTCAGTTGATAAATATGTTATTTTTTCGAAAATCTGCCACACTCATAGCTTGTTTGTATATATTCTCGTACACCACGTACACTGGTGGAGATTATTTAATTTGTTTCTAAATTTGTTATGTCTTTGCTGTGCTTTATACTCTCTGTAGTAGTTCGTTCTGGAGTATGTGTCACACACATATATCTTCTTTGTGGTTAAGTTATGCCCTTTTCCATTTCAGATAGTAATAACTCCTGTTTCGCTTTGTAACTCTGTATATCTTTCTCTAACAAAGCTGTCCAGTTATTCTTTAAGCACACTTTTTTATATGCACATATGTTGAGGATACAGTGTATCTAGAGATCTAAATTGTAGGTTTTTTTTTATATTGAATCTAGTAGAGAGACAAGACAATTCATATGTTGCAAGGAATCATAGTTTCTTTCTTTTAGACTGAAATTATAAATACATTAATGTAATATGCTTCAGCAGCAATTTATTTATTGAATTGCTTTGCCAAACTGTTGTGATTTGATTTTTGCACAGTTCTACATTTTCCCTTTAGAAAAAAAAATCTAATTTTTATGGAATTGTTAGGTACCATGTGTCCTCATGCAGAATTATGTTCAAATGTTTTCAGTTAATCCAATATGTGAGAAGATGCATCCTGATATTAGGAAATATTTCAGTAATGACGAAACAACATGGACTTACTCAGGATTGTCAGCTACAACTCAAGAACGAATACGAAGGTAAATAGCTACTCTCTTGCTACCACTGATGAACTAAGGGTTTTTTTTTTCCAATGACTGGTATGACTATTGTTTTTATTATTCTCATTTAGTTTTCTTTTGCTTTGTTATTTGTGGTTATTGACATTGTGATACAGTCACCAAGGTTTGTTTCTAATGAAATATAATATTGACAGCTAATCACTGTGAACAAAATCACATTGTTGTGCATTAATACCATGCATCTGAAAAATTTCAAAGTTTGTGGTTCCCTGTTTCAGTTTGCATATTGTAAAGCGAAGTTTAACATAGTGAATGTCCTGTCAGTAACTAATGTGTCTTTTTTATTCTTACTGTAAGTTAAATGTGAGATAGAAATAAAACAATCCGATTTTCATTAATGTAACTGCATCTAAGGGCCAATGGAATATGGCAAGTTTTGAAACATACAGATGCCGTTTGTTTTTCTTGCCTCTCCTTATGTAATCTTCCTCTATAAAAAAGTAAGCAGACTTGTTGTTGTGTACTGTACCTTTAGTTTTGATCTTTAAAAATAATGAAATATTTATCAAAACAACCTAGAACAGGATCTCCAGAAATTTAGATGGAGTCAGTCTAGAAGTAGTAGTCTTTGTGGAGTCGTTTTCAATAAATGATCAACCACATATTAAAAAATGAAGAACTTGAATTTCTGTGTAATGAAGAAATGTTATTTATGAAGTAAGGGTTCTATGTTTCAAAAATCGAACTGATTATTGTCTCGTTTGGAGGTTCGCATCATCTTGACTAATAGTCATACCTCATTATACAGAAATAAAATGCTCCTTCAAAGAACCCTCTTAACTATTCAAGAATGGTCATCAATCATGGCCCTCTGAATATGAAATACATATGCATTATGGACTATCGACAATCTGCTTTGGCTGTGACTAGCTAGGTATCAGAGAGAAGAATGGTGAATGATTGGGGATCTTGTAATTATATGTACAAATGAAGGTTCTCTAAGTGATGTAACAGATAGTCTAACATCTCACCAAATTGCCTGTGGCTCTGCTAAAGAAAAGACTAGTTGAAAAGCATTGATATGTGATTTGAGAACAGATGCCCTGATTACTCTGATCATTTGGCTAAAACCTCTTGTCACTCAGATGTTTTGTGGTTAGCCGGCAGGGCATGAAGGCATTATCAGGTAACCGGCAGATGTGCTTCATTTGAAATTGTTGTATTCTTTTCTGTAGATTTGTGTGTGTGTGTGTGTGTGTGTGTGTGTGTGTGAGAGAGAGAGAGAGAGAGAGAGAGAGAGAGTGCGCTTTCATGTTCATGCCATAACCTGATGCCTTTCCATACAGAATCCAGTTTTGAATTACATTTTTTTTCTATATGTTTATGTTGATTTGTCCTAGGTTTGAATTGGAGACCAAGGCAATGCTACAAAGAGACCTGACACGGCAGAGGCATGAGCAAGAGGAACGTGAGAAGGAACGTAGAAGGATAGAAGCAGAATGGCAGCAGGCTAAGCGAGAGCTTGAGGGGGATGACCCACTTGATTCTCTTGCAGACAATCCATCAGGTATGCTGCTGCTGATGATTCTCTCTCTCTCTCTCTCTCTCTCTCTCTCTCTCTCTCTCTCTCTGCTGTCCACATGCACTTATCTTACACCATCATCATGTAGTCCTAACAGCATTGCGTTGTGCATGATGACATATTGCTCTTTTCTTTCATTATATGAATTTCTGTGTTCATTGAACTTGTTCTGCAGATGATCCTTATAGATGATCTTTATGTTTCTGCACATCCCTTCAGAATTTGTTTGTTTTAACCCTTCCATGTGTTCTAACGATATTCTCTGTCTGCCCTTCCCATCAATATTGTTTCTGTCATCTCTTGCACTGATGCTTCCTTTTCATTAAATAGAATGTACACTATCGTAAGAAAATTCATCATATATGAATAAAAAATAAGTTTGTTGCAGGTTCTGTTATGTACCATCCAAATCGAGAAATTTGTTTTTCCCTACTTAGTTGCCCATTTTTATTTTGTTTTGCTTGTATTTATTCAGTTATCATCAGTTGTGGTAAGCTATATTCACAGTTGAATATACATGCTGAAATGCAGTCAGTGTGGTGCCAGAGTTCTGAGCACAATTAATATTTACTTTTTTGACACTTTCTTTTTTATCATCATTGGGATAAATTTCTGCGCAATCAGTTCTTGAACTGTGCCAACAGATTATCATAATATAGTAACTTTCTGTGTTAAGAGCAATAACGTAGTGCAAAATAGTTACAAATGACTATCGCTCATAGAAGTGCTCATGAGACTTAGGACCTTCCCACATAATTATGCGAGTCGAATAATTTTAGAAATCTTCTGATGTTTATCTTACTCTGACTTCTCCTTATTATTCAGTTAATATTTTACTTCATTATTGCTCATATGACTCTTGTGATGGTTATTGACTGTTGACTTTCTTATTGTTGTCCACTTATAGCAGCAAATTCATTTACAAATTGACTGCCCTTAATTTCTTCTTTATGTTGAATTCAGTCTCTTTATATATCCTTGGTGTGGCAGTTATGACTCTTCATCTAACATGGTTCCAATAACAGAAAGTAATGTGAGATACTCGTTCTGTTGTGTGTAAATTGTTTAGCTCTTGCACAGCTATCTGTTGGGTGAATGGACATGTTCAAATGCTACAGATGTAATAGTTTGAGCCCAGTTTCAATGTGTCATGCCTTTCAGTAGCAAAGATTTTGAAGGTTACGTTATTATTTTATTGGTGGCTGTGTGAAGTGAAATACAAGAACTCTGTGAGTATGTACTTACCACAGTTTGCAGTTTACAAATTATAATCATATTTGAAGCTTTTATATATATCATAATAGTAATGTACTTTTGTGAACCAAAAGAGTAAGGTTGTTTCAGTAAAAGTATTTAGATAAGTGATTATTCATAAACAATGAAATTTAAAACATACGCATCCACATCTCCCAATAGTTGTTTCATCAATATCTGTAAATGCAGGATTACTCAGCAATTCACACTTCAGTGTTTGGTAGAGTGTTGATAGAACCACTTTCAAACTATTTGTCTACCATTTTACTGTTCTGGGAAAAATGAACGCCTAAATCTGTGCGAGCTCTGATTTCTTTTATTCTATTATAATGCTTATTTCTCACTATGTAAGTTGAAATGTCATGAAATGATCTGAACAATAAAAAAGACATTGTTGTAATGATTGTCACTGCAATTGGCAAATCATATCCATGAAGTTTTCTCCCCTACTTGATGTCAACACAAAAAGAGCTGTCTTTCTTTGAACTTTTTCAGTTTTTCCCATCAATACTATTTGGTAAGAATTTAAAATGGTCATTTACTCTTTGTTTTCCATATTTTATACATAATTGAAAAATACATTTATGTTGTTAACTAATCTTCCGTTTGTTCTTGGTAGAACAACGTTTTAATAAATGAAAAGCACTAGTTTGCTTGCATTCTACAGTATATTGTAGAACAAACACAAACTAGTGTTTTTCATTTATTATAATTTATGTTCACAATGTAGATTATTCTGCAATCTTCTGTGTCTGAAAAAACAGCTTTATGATGATGATGATGATGATGATGATGATGATGATCTGTACATTATAGACGAATCTCAAGATAACTTGTGTTTTCTATATACTGTTCGCTGTGGTATATTGTAACTACTTCATCTACTTACAAGTTTGCCCAGTAGTCAATGTATCAAACTTGATTGCCTTCATATACTCTGTGCTTAGTTAATGTTTTGATTGTATTTTGATACTTCAAATAGTTACTGTTGTCGTCTTGAAGTTCCTCCTCGTTTTAGAGATGACCCTATTCAGAAAATGGAAGGAAATGAATGAACTTTGAAATACTTTTGGAGGTTTTTGGTGGTGATTATTCAGATGTTCCTAGTGAGAATTATGACCTGGATAACTGTGTGAATGACTGTTTTTATGGTTCTGAAAATGATTCCAGTGATAGTGACATATTAGAACTGTAAAGAAGCAGTGTTTTCAAGTGATTCTGACAATAATGATGAAAGTGATTTTATTCTTGTGAGTGATCCATTTTGAGACTGCCCAAATCTCACATGGGTACTGACTATGGCAGTGCCTGAGTGAGACCCGGGCACCATCTTGAATGTATTCAATGACCAACAAAAATGACACCTAAATCAGGGATTTTTTCTATTAAAATAATCGCTATGTCAGCTTATGTTTGCAAAAGACAGATTTCAAATCTGAAATTGGCACTCTTATTTTTATATAGGTGGAAATTATGAATATTGATGCGTGTTTGGAAAAACAGCAGGTAAACACGGTAATCATACTGAATTATTAATTTATTTACTTTTTTATTGGTTAAGATGATCTATATTTTTTTAGATATCACAAACAAAATTAAAAAGAGTGATACCTCAGTGCCATCTACAACAAGTCAGATACACAAAGCATCACCAGCAGCTGCATTTTTAACCAACACAATAATGCAGCAGCAAGCACTTCATGGAGCCCTCACAGCAGAAAGGAATAATAGCAAGGAGACAGGCTCTACAGTTCCTTCAAATAAAAGTACAACTGATCTTCACCATAAAATGCTCAGTAATGACACCTCACACAAACCAGAAGCTTCTGGGTCTCACAGCAGGAAACTGAATGAAAGGTAATTATTTTTCATCTCCTCTGTAACTTTGTGTGTTAAACTTTATTGTCCATAGTGGGATGGACTTGAAATAATATGTTTGTTATATGTTTCACCCAAGACATTACATTAAAATACTTGCATTTCTACTGAGGAGTGATTTCTGTACCCTGCACAACTTTGGTTTAGATTGAAAAAATTGCATTGGTTAGCAAAAGTCAAAATAAATTATAATTCTTTTTTCATAGACTGAGTGGTTGTCATATCTCACACCATTATTTTTATTGGAGTCAGGTTTTTCTGTTATTGAGATGTACTGTTTCATACTAATGATGGGACAGTTGACTCTTTTTAACAACTGATGGGTCATTCAGTTGTTTCTTCATGCAGTCAGTTTTTCAGTTGAATGAAAGAACCAAATGAAACTGCGCCCATGTTAGCTAAAATTAATGTCTTCACTCATTCACTAGGTTCATGTGGTTTCACTCAATACAAGACAAGTGATGTCTGTCATTTGTGACCATTATACAAGTGTTCTTACTCACTGACAGGGTTTGAGTGGTTTCATTCAGTGTGAGACAACTGACTGACCCAAGTCTGTTGGTTGCAGATGTCATACGAGTGTTTTTACTCTGGGTTTAAGTGATATTATTTATATAATTTTTTGGCCTTTTCAGTTATACATGAACCATGAGTAGGATTGACAGTTTTTTTTAGGGACAGGTAAAGTATCTCGTTTCAAGAAAACACGAATAAAATGTATATTTTTAAAGATAAAGTATTTTCAAAATGGGGGCATTTACTTAGTTAAATATGAATTTTCGTATTTGTGGCATTAGATATCAATTATTGGTTGTTTTTAAAAGTTTAATATCGTATTGGTTGTTTTTAAAAGTTTAATATCTGGTGCTGCACTGTAAATTTATATGAACATAAATGAACACACACTTTTTGTTAAGTTTGTTTCTTGTCTGTTTGTTCAGATATCTCAATAATTGTGTAGATTAAGGTACAGGCTTTCATGTAAAAATAAAATTATTGAGATATCTTAGCACGTCTTTTTTTTTTTTATTTCGAAATGGTACTTACTTAAAAAACACGCCTCATATATCACATTGGATTTATCTTGAGGATCACGTCTTACTCAGGTATATGGTTTCTTCCCTTAATATATACATATATTTATGTAATAATCAAACAATGGAAAATCAGGATGGAATGTAACAATACCAGAGAAGGAAAGTTGCTACTCACCATACAGCAAAGATGCTGAGTTGCGATAGGCACAACAAAAAGAATCACACAATTGTAGCTTTCGGCCATAAAGGCCTTTGTCAGCAGTAGACACACTGGTTTCAGTTCTCTGAGACTGCAGACGTGTGTGCAAGTTGCATTTGAGGCCTTTATGGCCAAAAGCTACAATTGTGCGATTCTTTTTGTTGCGCCTATTGCAACTCATCATCTCCACTGTATGGTGAGTAGCAACTTTTGTTCTCTGGTATTGTTGTATTTATGTAATAGTTAAGGCTCACCTGTTTTCATCAGGCTTTTGACACATCAGAATCATTTGCAGTATGATTTGTTTCCATTTAAGCGGTACAAACAAACAAAATACACATATAAATTTCAAACTCTACAGCATCTTAAAACACAGTAAATGCAAACAAAGGTTACCTCAGAGGTAGTCAAAATGGTTAACCAGCTCAGCATTCGCCTAGATGAGCGTGAAGAAAATGCGTAAAAAAACTACACTCAGGCTGGATGGCGCAAACGATTTGAAGTGACAGGGTATCAAACCAAGATGGCTCTCATCTTCGCAAGCCTGCCACATGGCGCACACACACACACACACACACACACACACACACACACACACACACACACACACACTTTTGAAATAATATCTTAAAATTACTCAGTTGTATTACATTATAACATCTTTTACCCTTGTCCAAATAAACTGTGAGCATACTGGCATGATGTTACTATGAGCACAGATAAATTTCAGTTAATTAGCATGGGGGAAAGTTATAATTTTGCAAATTGGGTTTCCCTGAATTGTACTTGGCTCTGAAGGCATCAAGAGGTTTACTGGAGGAATTTTTATACAATTATCTGGGGAAATTAGATTGATGGAAGTAAATAGATCATAATAAACCTTAGTTAAAATTCATTAAATGAGCTCTGGTCCATAAGCAGTTTCTTCATTTTAGTTATTAAAAACCCAGAGGCAAGAATGCTTAGATGCTCGTAAACACGTATAGGATCTTTACAATTTTGATCACATATATTTCAGAAACAGGAATAGTTAGAAAGGTGTTACTTATCGGTTGGTCACCCCCAGCAGATGGTACAGTGCGCGGAATAGTTGTTACAGACCAGGTACCACACCCAGGTCATGCAGACCCCCATTACATTGTTTTCTTTGCCAGGATCTGCAGAAACTATGAGCTTGCATCAGAGTAGCAACAGCACATGCTAACGCTAACATGCTAGGCTGGACATGGAACTGAAATATTGTCTAGATATCCCATGTGCTACAGATGGCACAAGCATTGAAGGTGACCACCACCCCCCTTCCCCTTTTTTGTGACTGTTACAATTTTTCTAGCACTTTTTTCTGTAGTTACGGAGGACACTTGTTAGTTCCATACTTAACAGTTAAGAAACCATTCACCCCATATTAGATGTTAATTTCAGCTGTATTATTATGCTGCTACTGGAAGGGTATTTTTCCACATGAGTAAAGTGTGAAGCTGCAACAAAACACAGTTTATTATAGAAACTATGAAAGCAATTATAGTGAGTAGAGTGAATCATTATGAAACTTGAGTTGAGGGTTTTCATATGATGTTGAAGAATAGAGACATGCTGAAGAAAATTTACAGCACTGATAAATACTGTATATCTGCTCGCAATCCTTCATCTTTAGAAGGTACTAATAACATGTAAATTAGTTTATTTATTGAAACAAATTAAAGTGGTAGTTTGCATTTATTACATTTAATTAAGACATTTTTGCAATATCAAAATTTTTAATACATCCTGAAGTTGGATCATTAAAATATGGTCACCTTAACACAATGAACTCTGCTAAGTGGATACCAGAACCTTAGGTGTGTATCAACATCATCCCACAAATTGCACATTTCTACCTCTCCCTATTTCTGAAATATATATGATCGAAATTACAAAGATAATTTTGGAACAACCTGTATTTTTCATACTTCTCTATTGAAACAATGAGAAGCCACCGAAATCAATGATCGCATACACCATGATGCCACCTTACCCGCCAGACAACAGAATATTTTAAATGTCATTTGCCTTCTACTCATCAAGCTGTATTAAAACTGACCGAATTTACATTCATATTCCTTACTGCAAATGAGCACTACATTTGAAAATGAATGTCTATATACTGCACTTTCACAAACCCTTGTTACTCTCGTGCGTAATTTATATCTGCTGATTGGTAGGAGGCACGCGCCCTCTGGCATTGTCAACGCTGAAACTCAAGCATTGAAACATTCCTCTTCTCATATCCCCACTCCCAGTGGCACATCATAACCATCAGCTTAATGTCTGCAGACTGTGCATGTCAAGGAAAATAAGCCATTTTGACCTTGATGTCCGAGGTTTTTGAAATTTTTGTCTGGCGGTCAGCATTAATGGAACATGGAGCAACTTAATCCACAATATATAAATCGGTTTTAAATGACGAAAAGAAAAATTACTCCATTTTGTATATAATTAAATGAACATATATGGTGCTTATTTTAACTTTGGCATACCCCCTGAGATATGACTTCACTTACTCCAGGAGGGTGGAGGGACCCTACCATCTGATGGTATGATGTAGTGCTGCTTTAGTTCAACTAATGAAAGTTCTGGAGGCTGGCTTCTCTCATAAAATGAAGGGATAGCTCAGTCAGCTAAAACATCAAAGAGTGGTTTCAATTGAAAGAATGAACACATGGTTCAGCCTACAGAAAAACTACTAGCTTGAAAAGAAAGAATGAATTCTGACTTATTCAGTCAGTGTGCAAAACTACACTGCTCTCAGATGTTTTCACTTGGTTGCTCTCACAAACTGCTTCACTCGGGGTGAAAGGGGGGGGGGGGGGGGGGTTGTAATCCAACTGACGTGTGAAACAACAACCAACTGACTCACTCCCACAGACTGGTTTCATCAAAAGAATGAGTGTGTAATCTAACCAGTAGAACGATTGTTTTTGTTTGGTTACTCTCATAGATTAGTTTCACTTAAAAGAATGAATGAATAATTCAACCGATACATAAAACTACAACAGAACCAGTCTGTTGTTTTCCAACAACTGAATGAATCAATTTTTTTTTCATTCAGTTGTTTCCTTCACTATTTCATACACAAAATGTTTTTGTCTCTTCCCCCTCCCTTCTCCCCAATTTCTCCAACCGAGCAAGGTGGCGCAGTGGTTGGCACACTGGACTCACATTCGGGAGGCGACGGTTCAATCCCGTCTCCGGCCATCCTGATTTAGGTTTTCCGTGATTTCCCTAAATCGCTTCAGGCAAATGCTGGGATGGTTCCTTTGAAAGGGCACGGCTGATTTCCTTCCCCATCCTTCCCTCACCCGAGCTTGCGCTCCGTCTCTAATGACCTCGTTGTTGACGGGACGTTAAACACTAATCTCCTCCTCCTCCCTCCAACTTCTCCACCCACTTCTAATTAAAATTTCAGGACCGCAGCACAGTTGCTTTATTTGCACACTCCTCTTGTTGTTGTGTAACTGACCCTTTAATGCATAATTTTGTTTAATTAGTTTGTAATTTCACTTGCATGAAATGTTTTCCATATGTAATTCTGTGCTGGCTCTCTCTCTTATCATTGTTTGTTTTCGTCGCAACCCATACAGCTGTTTTTGACTTTGCTAGTCTGAAGAAAATTTCTGTTTTTGTTTTGTTTCAGCCAGCCTCGAAACTTATTGAGACGCGGCAGCTCTGCAGAGAACCTGCAGGCACTTGAGGAGGTTTCTCAGAAAGGTGTTATTAATAGCATGCTCAAGAGACTAAAGACTGAAAAGGAGAATGTAAGTTCTATTTGTGCAGTACATGTAAAAAGTGGGAAGTGAGTGAGGCAGAATAAAACCACAATTTGAAGCACGTCATTCACCCTCTCTTCCTACCCTGCACACGCGCGTATCAGTTTCTCCATTTCAAAGAACAGAAAGCCTTAAGCCTTAAAAGAAAAAGTGTGTGTGATATATGAAAAAAATAGCAAATTCTTAAAAATATCTCTGGTAGGATGACGATCTTTCAAGCACTCGCATTCTTGTAGCTGATCCCTGAATTTGGGCTTAACACTAGAATAGCGGAGCTCCTGACATCCCTAAAACAATGGAAATGGTTCCTTTTTAACCTGCATAAATATTTTCATATTTCACTCAAACAAGTCCTTTATTTTAGTGTAAGTTAAGGCATTCAAGTTGGAACTCAAGTAGGACTCATGGAATGACAATTAGCCAGATGACCAGTGCCCCAGTATTGCTCATGCAGTGCGTAAAAATTCATAGCTGCCACTGTACTTCCTCCCCTCTATCTGTAACTAGTAGTCAGTACAAGGAAAGGTCTTTCAATTGTGCCATAGTTTTAAAATTCTGACCTTATCTGTACTCACATACGGCACCTTTTATGTTGCTGCTTGGTGTTGCATTCATACTACTTTCATCTGTCAATAAGAGTCACAAGGGAAAAATGTGCCAAAAAGATACATCGTGGTTGTGTCCTAATTGTAATGTTGCTCTCGGTATGTGTGCATTTTCAGAACATACAGCTCTCAGGCAAATTATGTATAAGAATGGTGTGTATGTCTGTTAATTTTAATGTATCATAAGACAGTCTTTACAAATATATAAATGAGGTTTCATCGTTCCAAATGACACACCACACAGATTTATTGCATTTACAGTTCCAAAGCTGTGATCTTGTTAAAAACAGCAATCCAGCTACTCCAACCAAAGTGACTGATGCCAATCTCAAGAGTGATAATCCCTATCTTTATGCCAATTGTAATAATAATTATTTAACATGATAATCAATACATTATTTACTTATTTCAGCAGAAAAGAAAGAGAGAGAGAGAGAGAGAGAGAGAGAGAGAGAGAGAGAGAGAGAGAGAGAACAATACCCTACCGGTTGATTGTTGCTCATGCTAACTCGTTCCTTAAATTGTAGACTTTCATGTATTAACTACTGGTAGGACCTTCTAGACATGATCAGTATATGTACTCCATATTATACTTGCATGTATTCTGTACACGGTTTTGTTGTAATTTTTTTATTCAAGTCCTTGAAATCTTCTAGATGCAATTGGCACTGGTGGTCTCAGTTTTATGTGCAAATTTTTTTCTCATGGCTCTGTCGCAGCTTACACAGTTGTTGCTCTGGTCTTAATGCCTTTGCTAAGACTGATTTGGTACTACTACTGCTTTCTGTTATCCATTTCCTACTGATTGACCCCCTGATTTTGAGCTCATATTCTTGCCACATTGCATTACGATATCATTGATATATTATACCTTGCCAGAATCATGAAAATGTGTACTTTTATTTAGTGTAGGAATATTACATCTTGGTTAAAATGGAGTGACATAAGCAGTAATATTTAAGATAAACCACGCATTCTCTAGCTTTTTCAGTGAGTGTCATCTTTAAGGACAAATAAAAATTGGACCATAATTAAGAGAAAAATTTCCTTTGGCACAGTTTAGAGGTACAACCTTGTTCTATTTACAAGCATATTTCATTATTTCCTGACTACTTGTTTCTTTGCTATAACGACAAACCTAAGATGCTGTGATTCAGCTTACCATTGTAGCTATTGCAACGGAGATGTAGGCTTCGTGTCTATTTTGATTACAATAATGCATTCACTGTGCTGTTCATAGTAGTTTAATTGCATTCCTGGTTCCTTATTTTTTATTAAACCTACTCCTGTGTTACATCTATTTGATTTTGTAACTGTAACCCTGTATTCACCTGATCAGAAGTTCTATTCCTCCTGCCATAAACTTCACCGATTCCCAATATGTAGCTTCAATTTCGCAATTTAAATGTTCTAACCTGCCTGCCCAATTAACGGATTTTACATTCCACACTCCAGTACACAGTATAGCAGTTTTGCTTCTCCTCATAATGATATCCTTCTGAGTAGTCCCCACGTGGAGATCCAATGGGTTAGTATTTTACCTCCGGAATAATTTACCCAAGAGTATGTCATTATCATGTGACCGCGCAGTAGAGCTGCATGCCTTTTAAAAAAAATTATGGCTTTAGTTTCCCCTTGTTTTCAGCCATTTGTAGTACTAGCACAGCAAGGCAGTTTGTGTTGATGTTACAAGGCCAGGTCATTCAATCATGCAGACTGTTGCACCTGCAGTTACCGAAAAGACCGCTGTCCCTCTTCAGGAACCACATGTTTGCCTGGCCCCTCAACACATCTTCTGTTGTGGTTGCACCTGTGGTATGGCTATATGTATCACTGAGGCATGCAAACCACCTCACAAATGGCAAGGCCCATGGTTCATGAGATATGACATTAAAAATGTTGATGCTTACTAAGACTGCATATGTGATTGTTCTGTCCTTTTGAAACAATATTTCCTCAACTTTGTACTAAGCAAATTTTGGAGCAAACATTCCTGTAAGTCCACAAATATATGCTAAGTTTCTGTCAACATTTCCGTCTCTTTTTACACTCTGTTTGAAAGTTTGTGCACAGTTTTTAGTTTTCCAAGTATCTTTCTTGAACTTGAAAGCTCTTCAAAAGTTCTGAACCCATGTTTTAATTACTCATGTAGACAGAATCAGTAAACAATGATGAATGTTAAATAGTTACAGGAAGCGTCATGCATAGGTTCACAAGGATTATGGTTCTTATAAAATTCTTTTACACTGTGCATTTGGTGCCGGGGAACCAATTGCTTGGTTGTTAGGTGCCAAACAGTAATGGATGTGTAATGTGGCAAACAGATATGCCCACCTATGTCCCAATGACATAGCACAATTCATGCACTTCTCAAAATCACTCTTTATTCTGACTCACCTTGTATCTATTTGAAAACTAGTGAATTTCATGCAGGGTAATTACTGGATTGATCATATTTTATTTGTTGTTTGCTTCTCTCTGTGAAAAATGTTCAAAGGTGGTTACTCCACTTTGCATACCATATGAACATTTCTCTTAAAAGTTCGTGTATTTCCTCTACCAATATCAAAAATAGGTAGTTATTGCTTGTGAGTTTAAGCTGAAAAGTTGCAGCACAATGACTGTAATCTAAAATTGGATGTGGTGCAGTCATATTTTTAAGAGCAGCATAAAATATATTTTAAAATGAGAATTTCAAGTTTTTTATTTATAGATGTGTGGCTTTTGGTACATGTATCCCTTATCATAACTCATTCACTTGTTGTTCAGTTACATCTTTTTTCATATGTATCAATCTGTGTTTTGCACAGAAACTTTGATAAGAAGTATTCTGTTTTCCTGGAAATATGTCGAAAAATGTATATGATGAGTTTGGAATGATGTATGCAATTTATAACATAATACATGTGAAGTACTCAACTTTCTGTGTAGCAACTCATCTTTTCTGCTGCAGGTGGAGCTATCTCAGCCCCTTACATCTCTTCGTTGTGGTTCTCTGGATTCGTTACATGAAACTCACTTGACTGAACATCCCACTGCAAGTGACATATCTGATGATGGTAAGTTGTCGTTATTGGGTGTTGTTGGGTTTCAAAAAAGAAAAGACATATTTTCTTCATGAATGCAATGTAATTGTGATGTTTCTAAAATGAATCAAATATGGTTTAAGATTTATTCTTTGCAACAAGGCATCAATACAGAAGGAGCAATTATATTTTCTTGCAGCATGTAGAAAATTAAATAACGAAATGGTATATATTAGTGAGCTTTCTATGAAAACATCAGATTGGATGCAGGTTTTATCCAATATTTGTTTGTTGTGTGTTTGTTCATAATTAAGTTCTGAATATTGAAGTCACTGCTTCCATTTGCAGGCATTTATAATATACAGTTGTTATATTCAAGTTTATTTACTCATATTGTGCTATCATTGGATTATGTTTAAGTACTATAGCAGCCTTGTTTGCAGATGTGTGCATGCAGTCTGGCTTTTGCAGCCCAGTCACAGGAATTTCATACTTATAAAAAGGCAGGGTCAAATGTGAAAGCAGCCATGCTATTTATCAGCTATCTTTCCCATTCTCTGTCATTGTTCACACCACTCCTTCCGTGTCCAAACCACGTACTGCCTTCTCCCAGCACTAAACTATTCCTCACTTGCCATGGCATGGTAACACTCTCTCACTCTCTCTCTCTCTCTCTCTCTCTCTCTCTCTCTCTCTCTCTCTCTCTCTCTCCCGCCCCCCCCCTCCCCCTCCCCCCACTCCTGCCTTGTACTACCCATTTCTTGCCTTGTCTTCCTTTCCTTAAACCCTCCCCTCGTCAATCCACCCAGCAACTGCTCTCAGTAATCAATGTTGATGCAGCCATGATAGTTGTGTTTGGGTGCCTGTGGAGTTGTACATGTGAAAACGAGTACTTTTTCAGTAGGAAAAGAGAAAGATTTTAAACATATTTTCAGAGAATGCAATATTTTAATTTCCTCGCACAGGCAGTAAATTTGTTGAGCATATGTCACATAAACACAAGTATATCTTTTTTACTGAAATATTGATATAAACTAAGATCAACATTTCTTTCTCCTCTCCCTCGTAATGAATGGAAGAAAATAAAAGAAAGAGAATGTGGGGCAGGGTGGTGGGGGGAGGAGAAGGCCTATCATATTGATAAACAAAACTGTAATTAATCTAGGCACATCAGCTGTCCATTCTTCATGTGATAACAGTTAATAATCATTTGCGTGGAATGTGCTCTCTGATCCCATTGAGAATGTAACCTTATAACAGTTCTTAAAATTTCATATTGTGTGATGCACTTTTAAACAGTCACATACTATACACAGATACACATTTTGCACAAAAACATTGTAAAGTGACATTGGGATGCCTGACCTCGGCACTGAAGTAGACATTAAGACATTTACCTGTAATTTGAAAACGGTGCAGTCATAACTGTGATCATTGTTCAGTGAGCAACTTCAAACATGAGCATCTCAGAATAGCAGTTGCAACCTACATCCTCAGTTATTTGTTGGATGTATTCCAGTTAATAATTATTAAATGTTATTGATCTCTCTCTCTCTCTCTCTCTCTCTCTCTCTCTCTCACACACACACACACACACACACACACACACACACACACACACACACACACAAGGCTTAATTCATTGATTGTTTTAACTCCATGTGCGATATAACCTTTCTGCACCAATAGGACACTAGACGCACTGAAGATGGTTACACTGAAGCTGAAATCTAGTTAGGTCTAGAATAAAATACAGATTGATACATGCTGTTGGCTCTGTTCGTTCCTGGTTATACACTTATGTAATGGTTATATAAGCCACATACATTTATCTGTTTTAGTGTACTATAATCAATTTAAAATATTTCATGCCAGTCATCAGATGATTGAATGTCCAGATATCACTTTCTCTTCTGTGGCTGAATTCTTTGCTTGATATTCTTATTTATCTAGTGGAAAACTGGCTGAACAATTTAACATAAATTATCAAGCACTATTCTCATTTATAAGGAAAAGAGCAAGAGGTAGTGCATTTTTATGATATTTTTACTAGCCTGTTGGCTTCCACCATTTGTGAGCCAGATGGGTTGTTGCATTTATTTTCTGAGCCCAATCCTTGAAGCTAAACATCACTTCCACTGTGTAACCATTTGACAGGGAGAATGTTGGCATTGTACAAAGTATGAAACCATTGGATTAAGACATAAATCAGATGAACAGACATCTGATGATGAGGATGGAATGACTGTTCACAGTGTTACACAGTACACATCTTTGTTTACTGGGTAACAGCAAAACTGGACTATCCATCACTTGGAAAGTATTGGTGATTGTGCAACATTGCTTTCATTGAAAAGCACGGATAGAAATCGAAAAGCATGGATAGAAATAACATCCCTTTTTTATTAAAGAAATAAGCAATGCCAGAATAGTTCATTTTTTTCATGGGTTGGGGTTGGTGGTTTAGCAGTCCATTCTTCTTTTGTATACACTGTCATATTTCACATTCTACACAACTTAATTTCTTATATTCATCCACAGACACAGTGCCTTCAGAATTTCATCTTCATAGCTATAAGTAAGGTACAAGACATTTTTATTCCTCCAGTTCCCCACCCCTACCCCATAGACACAAAGTTGCACTCACATTCAAAGTTGAAGCAGTAACTGTTAACAAATTACAGTAAAAAATAGGTTTATTGAATGCTGTTTTCAGCATTATGTGACCATGAACATGGATTAATTGGATTTTGTTGGAATGATTGTAACTTCTGTTGTTTTATTTGAGAAGTTAAACATCTTGCATATATTGCTTTTCACTGAGATTAAAGATTCAACTAAAGAGAACAATTTACCACCTCCCCCTTTTTTTTATTAACTGTGTTATCAGAACTTTGAATGTGAATGCAAATTTGTGTCTCTGGGGCTGGAGCGGGGAATTGGAGGAAGAAAAATGTCTTGTACTTTACTGATAGCTGCGAAGATGAATTTTGAAGGCACAATGTCTGGAGACAAATACATGAAATTAAGTAGTGAAAAATGTCAAACGTAAAAATGGTGGTGTCTACACATGAAGAATGGATTTTGCAAGCAACTGAAGTACAAGCAAGCATTTCTCTGGAATTATAGGAAAATTCTCAAGAGCTGTTATTAAAAAAAAATATCAATATGAATTGATTTGCTGTAGCACTATGAATTTACAAATTCGGTATGCCTACAAATCTAATGCAATGCAAAGCAAGTGTTAGAACCCTGCAGATACCCAGCGTGCACTTTCATTTAATTAATGAAACTAAAAATCTATAAAAATTTTAGGCATCAGACAGTAGTGTTACTTCGATAATGTTGATAAAAGTACATTTCAGAATACTTCTGTCATAATTGAGCATTGAGGCACTATTTTTCTCATTTATGCAATATAAGTAAGAACTTAGTTGTTGTCCAGGATGGTAAGTGCCTCTCTGTGTAACATGTCCTGTCCAATAACTTCTATGTCTGTCATTTGACTATTTATTTATTTTATTTATTTATTTATTGTTCTGTGGGACCAAATTAAGGAGAAGTCTCCATGGTCATGGAACGAGTCAATACATGGAATTATAACACGATAGTAGAAACAGATAAAATGAAATATAAAAAACATATTCAGGCGATAAGTCTCAAGTTTAAATAAAGACAATCAACAATGTAAAACGGGAATTTGCTTAATTTTTTAGCTCTTCCAGGAGCTCCTCGACAGAATAGAAGGAATGAGCCATGAGGAAACTCTTCAGTTTAGACTTAAAAGAATTTGGGCTACTGCTAAGATTTTTGAGTTCTTGTGGTAGCTTATTGAAAATGGATACAGCAGAATACTGCACTCCTCTCTGCACAAGAGTCAAGGAAGTGCATTTCACATGCAGATTTGATTTCTGCCTATTTTAACTGAGTGAAAGCTGCTAACTCTTGGGAATAGGCTAATATTGCTAACAACAAACGACATTAAAGAAAATATATACTGTGAGGGCAATGTCAGAATTCCCAGACTAATGAATAAAGGTCGACAAGAGGTTCTCGAACTTACACCACATATATCTCGAACAGCCCATTTTCAAGCCAAAAATACCCTTTTTGAATCAGAAGAATTACCCCAAAAAATAATACCATACAACATAAGTATATGAAAAGTATGCGAAGTAGACTACTTTTCATGTTGAACTGTCACTTATTTCAGGTACTGTTCTAATGTAAATAAAGCAGCATTTAGTTTCTGAACAAGATCCTGGACATGGGCTTTCCACAACAGCTTACTATCTATCCGAACGCCTAGGAACTTGAACTGTTCCATCTCGCTTATAATATGCCCATTCTGTCTGATCAAAATATCGGTTCTTGTTGAAATGTGAGTTAGAAACTGTAAAAACTGAGTCTTACTGTGATTTAGCATCAAATTATTTTCCACAAGCCACGAACTTATTTCATGAACTACATTATTTGATACTGTTTCAATATTACACACAAGATCCTTCACTACCAAGCTGGTGTCATCAGCAAACAGAAATATTTTTGAATCACCTGTAATACTAGAAGGCATATCATTTATATAAATAAGAAACAGCAGTGGCCCCAGCACCGACCCTTGGGGAACGCCCCACTTAACAGTGCCCCATTGGGACTGAACATCACTACCACTCTCAATATTGCGGAGAATTACCTTCTGCTTTCTGTTCTTAAAGTAAGAGGTGAACCAATTGTAAGCTACTCCCCTTACTCCATAATGGTCCAACTTCTGCAGTAATATTTTGTGGTCAACACAGTCAAAAGCCTTCGTTAAATCAAAGAAAACACCTAGCGTTCGCAACCTTTCATTTTATCTGTCCACAACCTCACAGAGAAAAGAGAATATAGCATTTTCAGTTGTTAAACCATTTCTAAAACCAAACTTTACATTTGACAGCAAATTATGTGAATTTAAATGCTCCAGTAACCTTGTATATACAACCTTCTCGATAACTTTAGCAAACACCGATGGCATAGAAATAGGTCTAAAATTGTCAACATTATCAATGTCTCCCTTTTTATAAAGTGGCTTCACTATCGAGTACTTTAATCGGTCAGGAAACCGACCACTCCTAAAGGAAAAGTTACAGATATGGCTAAGTACTGTGTTAACATACATAGAACAATACTTCAGTATTCTGCTAGATACCCTGTCATATCCATGAGAGTTCTTGGTCTTTAGTGATTTAATTATTAACTCAATCTCCCTCTTGTCAGTATCATGGAGGAGCATTTCAGGTAACAGTCTCGGAACACTTTTTTCTAAGAGCACTATGTGATTCCTTGTTGGGACTAGGTTTCTATTTAGTTCACCTGCTATATTCAGAAAGTGATTATTAAATACTGTACATATACGCGACTTATCAGTACGGACATTCCCACTATGCACTGATTCTATATCCTCGACCTGTCTCTGCAGACCAGCCACTTCCTTTACGACTGACCATATGGTTTTAATTTTATCCTGAGACTTAGCTATTCTATCTGCATACCACATACTTTTTGCCTTCCTAATAACGTTTTTAAGCACCGTACAATACTGTTTGTAATGGGATGCTGCATTTAGATTTTGCCTGTTTCTAATGTTTTGATATAATTGCCTCTTTGTTCTACAAGATATTCTTATTCCTCTAGCCAGCCACCCAGGCTGTCTGTTTGTGCTACTACCCTATTTTGAACATTCTAACGGAAAGCAACTTTCAAAGAGCACAAGAAAAGTCTTGAGAAAAGCATTATATTTATCATCTACTGTATCAGCGCAATAAACATCTTGCCACTCTTGTTCCTTGATAAGGTTTACAAAGGTATCTACAGAAACTGGATCAGCTTTTCTAAACCATTGATAACTATATTTAACATGTGTTGTAGCACAAAAATCTTTTATAGTTAAAATTTGTGCATCATGATCTGAAAGGCCATTCACCTTTTTGCTAACAGAATGCCCTTCTAGTAATGACAATTATTATACCCTTATCTACTTTTTCCCATATGGCCTGCAAGCTCTACAAACCATCATTCTAGATAGTGCTTGATGTCATCAGTCCACAAAAGTTGGCTGATGCCGTTGGCCGGCTTAAAATAAGGAACTCAGCATCAGATGAGAGGAATAACTGAGATCCTCATAATGTAATTGGATAGATAAAAAAATCTGCTCATCAACCTGTGACAGGAAAATTTAAAGACATTGTAATTTGGAAGCTGGCACTATAATATGTCCTTGGTTCTCACCACCCACCCCCACAATTTACATTTATTTCTTTGGTCCCGGCACTTCTTCTCAGTAACTATTCCTTTCTTCACTCCCTTTTATTTTCTGGCCTGTCTGTCGTCTCCCCTCCTCCTCCCCCTCTCCCCACCTCTAAACACATACAGTATGGTTAGCTTTCTACATCTACATCTACATGGATACTCTGCAAATCACATTTAAGTGCCTAGGAGAGGGTTGATCAAACCACCTTCACAGTTCTCTATTATTCCAATCCCGTATAGCGTGCGGAAAGAATGAACACCTATATCTTTCTGTACGAGCTCTGATTTCCCTTATTTTATCATGGTGATCATTCCTCCCTATGTAGGTCGGTGTCAACAAAATATTTTCACTTTCGTAGGAGAAAGTTGGTGATTAAAATTTCATGAGATGATTCCGTCGCAATGAAAAACGCCTTTCTTTCAATGATTCCCAGCCCAAATCCTGTATCATTTCTGTGATACTCTCTCCCTTATTTTGCGATAATACAAAATGCGCTGCCATTCTTTGAACTTTTTCGATGTACTCCGTCAGTTATATCTGGTAAGGATTCCACACCACGCAGCAGTATTCTAAAAGAGGTCGGACATGTGTAGTGTAGGCAGTCACCTTACATCTGTTACATTTTCTAAGTGTCCTGCCAATAAAACGCAGTCTTTGGTTAGCCTTCCCCACAACATTTTCTATGTGTTCCTTCCAATTTAAGTTATTCGTAATTCTAATACCTAGGTATTTAGTTGAATTTACGGCTTTTAGTTTAGACTTATTTATTGTGTAACCGAAGTTTAACGAATTCCTTTTAGCACTCATGTGGATGACCTCACGTTTTTCCTTATTTAGGGTCAACTGCCACATTTCACACCATTCAGATAACTTTTCTAAATCATTTTGTGGTTTGTTTTGATCTTCTGATGACTTTATTAGCTGACAAATGACAGCATCATCTGCAAACAACCTAAGATGGCTGCTCAGATTGTCTCTCAAATCGTTTATATAGATAAGGAATAGCAAAGGGCCTATAACACTACCTTGGGGAACGCCAGAAATCACTTCTGTTTTACTCAATGACTTCCCATCAATTACTACGTTACTCATTTTGGCAGCTGTTCTCAATTCGAATTCTGGAATACGTACTTCGTATTTTTTTGTGAAGGCATTTCGGAAGGCTGTGTTTAGTAACTCTGCTTTGGCAGCACTGTCTTTGATAGTACCTCCATTGCTATAGTGCAGGGAAGGCATTGATTGTTTCTTGCCGCTAACATACTTCACATATAACCAGAATCTCTTTGGATTTTCCACTCTTAATAACTTGTGCATGGATGTTTTGTCAGTAATCTCTGTGCTGCATATTGTCCAATGTTTCACCTTTAAGCTCTCAGGTTTTCAAATATCATCTGGTGCAATCCCCCAACAATCAGTCTTTCCTTATCCCCTGACATGAGGTCCTGGGCAATGTTTCTGAACTCTCCCTATTTCCTAAATCTCACCAATCCTTGGCCTTCACCCCTCTTTCCTGTTCAGCTCTTATACCAGGAGGAAGATCCACTGTTTCTGAAAGCTTGCAAATTTCAATATCATTTCATGTGTGTTTTCTCCTCCCGCTGCTTTGTGAGTAGATTTTTTTTTATCTATCCATGTTAGTTATATTTTTAAAAAATTTTCATTGATATCCTTACAAGTGTGATTGTAGGTATCTTTCTCAGCATTTTTGATTGAAATATTGGTGATTGTTTTCAAAATGCTGCTAAATCAGAAAAAACTAGATTTTGTATTTTTGTTATTACTGCTATGTAAAACACCTGGACCATTTTTTACTGGTATATTAATTCTCACCAGTACCATATTTCCCAAACTGACCACTATTATGCTTGTCACACCAGCCAAAGATTGTAAGAAGATGAACTTTGATATGTCTCACAGCTGCTACTTTTTGATTCATGACAGTAACTTTCTTATGACAATACAAATTAAATTTGTAGTGTACGAGAATACAAAATGAATTAACTGAGTTACAAAATGGAATAAAATTTGACATTACCCATAATTATGCAAGCGATAGGAATTAGTGCCAGTGCCAACAGTTATACATGGCACTGCAATATGCTGAGTGCCATGTCTCGTATGAAGTCTCTTCTCATGGCAGAAGGGTGTCATATTGAGAACTTGTATTTTAACTTTGTTGTGCAGTATACTACATTATTATACAGACTATGGGACTGACATGCCACCTGCCTAAATTGAAATTATTTAGGTAAAGCAATGTGACAAACAGCTGCATGAAGATTCACTGTGGCCCCAGCACATTGCAACTCTTACTTTTGGGAATACCCTCATACATTTTTCCCAACAATGATTGTATGTGATCCCTATATGAAAGGTGATCACACAAAAATATGACTTTTTAGACAAATTTTTACTTAAAAACAGTGTAGTTTAAAGCAGGCTGTTGCAGCTCAAGTGCTCATATGTGGTTCTTCCTGCTGTAGTATGAGGAGGAGGCCAAGGTGCCCCTGTGCGATGTGGGGCATCATGGGAACAACCTGTTTAAGGGGGCATCGTTTTTTCTTGGGTTGTCTGATATAATGTAAACTTTTGATTCTTTACGCCAGTTTTGTGTTTCATCATTTATGTTGGCAGTCAAGTTAAATATGTTTATCTCTCTCTCTCTCTCTCTCTCTCTCTCTTTTTTTTTTTTTTTTGCACATACTCCTATTTGTTGAGATCTTTTTCGGGGAGTTTCCAAAAGGTTTTTCCATAGGTGACAAGACAGGGATGTGTACAGTTGATGCTGTAAATATTCAGTACTGAGCTTGCAGTGCTACAGGTGGGTTGGCAGTGAATTGCTGCCTTTTGTAATCATGTATCAGCAAGATGATGAGTGGAGAGGTTTATTCCTGGCAGAGATTTTGTGTGTAGTTCAATAATTTTCTGTTTCTTCAGAAATTTTTGTTGGTTATGGAAATATATTTTGATTTATTATGTGAAACAGTAGTACACAGCTGTAAATTTCAAATTTTGAAATTGTATTACTGCCAAACTGTCCTCAGAACCTTTATAAACGTTTTTCTTCTCATTCAACATGTTAGCAAACAGCAGATATGTATTAGTTTAGAAAATATAATTCAAGGTAAATTTTTTCAGCGGTGTTACCATCTGCTCTAAGTGCAAAGCTATGCTCGTAACAGCATTTCTTGTATTAAAATTCATCTTTACATTTAATCAACTCTTCTGTATTCTTTTGATATCACTTTACTGTATCACTTGCAGCAAGTGTTGTGTAGGTATTAAGTGTTGTGAGCTTATACAGTAGAGTGCATTGTTAACACACGTGAGCAGATTGAACATAATGTAGTAACTTACATTAGGAGGCATGAAGATGAAAGAAAAGAATGGGTATCCAATCCAAAGCTATAGTTGTTGTACCATTATTGCATTTCATACTTACTAAGAAAACATTTGGTTAAATTTTACCGTGTGAATTTAATCTATGTGCTCAGTCACACCTCTAGTTTTTACAATACTTCTCTGCTGTAAATGTCTAGGGACTGTGTTTCAGACCCTAGCTTTTTGTAGGATTAAGTCTGCTTTGATATTGCCAAAAGTACAGAGGATTACCCAGTTTCATTTATGTAAGAAGTTGGAATGGAAGCTCTGAAGAAGCTATTTTCAAAACAATACTAGTGAACAGGTGTATCTTACCTAAATTCAGTGACTGTACTGCTTAGTGGCAGTTAAGTCAGTGTGTCTGGGTGCTTTGTTTTCAAATATTTTACAGTGCTCTGGTGCCTCTGATCAGCCAGTCTTTCCTTCTGGATTTATTCTAGATTTTTACAGCTTTTTCATATAATTATACATTGTAAAGCAGTTCATGAAGTTCTTCCTATACATGCCTCTGCATTTATCCTGCATGAAATTAGTGCAAGGTGTTTAATTTGTAACTCAGTATCTATTAACATGACTGCCTTCATTGTGAAGTAGATTAAAGTATCCCCAAATTTGTCCTTATCTTGATTTTTCTTGTTATACTGTGTAACTTATGACATGTGACATGCCCAATAAGTACTTAGTGACATAACCTAAATAAGTAGTATCATAGGTAACTGTGTCGGCCACCTTTTACTGCGATGACACTTTAAACTCTTTTAGTTATCATATTACAAATTTTCATGCCGTTACTCTTGTGCTAGATCACAATTCTTCTGTAATATATGCTACCGTTATCCCCCATCATTCATAACATTATAGCCAAGATGTTGTTAAAAGGAAATAATAATTTGTAAATTACCAGTTGTCAGTTTTCAGAATTGATGAACTCCTTATCTAAATGTCTGCCTGTTTCTTATGAATAACAGGTGGTTGCTTCTTCTCTTGGACCCGCAAGATACTTGCGATTAACAAAAAAATCTCTAGGTACTAACTTTATATATACTGTTTTTTGCTTTTATTTTATATTCATTTTTTGCATAGGTTAATTTGTGACCTCTGTGATATTCACAGTGAAAAATTTGAAGTGAGAGTGAAAACAAGACACTAAAAATTATTAGTGACAGAAGTCAGTGGATACTTTCTGACCTTTGGCAAAGAAACTTGTGAAGTAGGGATGACATAGTTTGCTGTTCCTCGTAATCAGTATACCAAACAGTGGGCCTCACTCAAAAGAAATAATAAAATTCAGTTGCTATCAAAAGACACCTGCTGGCAAAATAAGTAATTAATGCAAGATAAGATCCATTCAGTTGAAAATAAAATAGTAATAAAAAAGAAAATTAAGATCAAAACATGTTTTATGTAAGAAGAGGATATATTATTAGAACAGCAGAGAAAGTAATCTGTGAAAGAGAATGAAGAAACCAAATGCTAAGAGGACATTTACATTCAGTGTAATATCTTCCTTAAAAAAACCCAGATGAATGGGAATTATGTTTTATGATTATAGTACAGTCACATACAAATGAGATTCACAATGTAATATTACTACCAGCAGGATGATGATCAAAAAAATATTTGTTCCTGTTATGTATCAGATATGCATGGTAACAACAGTTAAGTTTTTGAGCTAGGCCATGCAGTATATTTACTCCAGCATATTTTAGGCATTTGATACTACCTTTGATTTACAGCATCTCATTACTGGTGTACTGATCGATACTATAACATGAATTTAACCCTAAGTTTCACAGTGTTCATTGACTGCTCCCAATGTGACCCAATTCTGGAAAATGTTATTAAGCAGAACTGAAATTATTTGGGCTAATACAATATGTGTGGGCCTAAATATAATTAATTATGTGGACAATGTTCAATCCATATATCCTTTGTATCACCACTATGCAATAACTGTCCAGTTTTCGAAGTGTACTGTTTCAGAATGGTCACTTGCTTCTGTAGAAATATTTTTATATAGCTGTGAGAGTTTCCTCTACTGTCAAACTTTTCTTCACATTTGTTTGCTGTGCTTCATTCAGAATGCTCAGCTGTTGACAGAACTTTCTTCTCACAATCATTTTGCTATAAATTCTTCATAGTTTACGTGTTCTGAAAGCGGGTTTCACCAAGTTGTGTAACAGTGAACAACTATCCAGCCTGATGTTTGTAGTTATGATGTGCAGTGATTCACTGTCTTGTTTGTTTTTGCAACCATTATGTAATTCTTTGTTTGTTAATGCTAAGCATTTCCACATTGTGTCCCTGCATATTTTAGTGCTGTCATGTGACCTGTCCTTGATTGTGAACATGAATAAATATTTGTTATAAATAGCTTGTTTCTGGATGTTCTTCAAACAGCAGTATTTGTCCTTCTCAAATTATTACTGCTTACTGCTGTGCCCTGGTATAAGTCTTCTCAGCAAAAAATGTAAAGTCTTTGAGTGAAACCATTTCCTTAATTTAAACGATGGAAACTCCAGGTAGGAATGTCAAAAATGTAGTAAAAGACAGATTGCTTCTTGCTGTAAAGAAGACACATCATGTTGCAGACAGGCACATTAAAAAAAAAAAAACACTTATATAAAGCTTTCAGCCACACACTTCATCAGTGAGAGACAGACATGCACCATTCACACAGACAAGCAAGCACACCTCAGGCGCACACAACCAACTACTCCAGCATCTTGGCCCAGACATATGCTTGCTTGTGTGCTTGCTTGCTTGTGTACTTGCTTGCTTTTTTTTGTGTGTGTGTGTGTGTGTGTGTGTGTGTGTGTGTGTGTGTGTGTGTGTGTGTGTGTTACTGATGAAGGCTGTGGCCAAAAGCTTTATGTAAGTGTCTTTTAATAGTGCCTGTCTGCAGCTTGACATGGCTTCTTTATGGTAAGTAGCAATCTGTCTTTTCCTGTATTATTGCCTTTAATTTAACATTTATGAGAAACGGCCGTTTGCATACATATGTTGTATCATCCAAAAGGGAAATAAATATCCGTGAAACATCTATACAAATAGGTGTTATATTTGAAAATAGTGGTAGAGTGTATCAGATATGTTTTGAATTTGATATAGTGTATCACAGTTGTATCTTCAACTTAAGATTGTTTCACAAAATAAATTTGTTTTGTGTTTGCAGTTGTACTGAATTTGAAACTAAATTTATATATTTCAAACTTGTTAATTTGTGAGTAAATGTCAAAATTCTCTAATGGTTCATTTAAAATTTTATATAAAACGATAAATGTAACATGTTACAACATTTTGTATGGCATTGGTGACTGTAATATCCTGTAGAGGTCAAACCTCTATAGTCAGAGGCGCTTTCTTTATTTTATCTGTTGGACATCTTTCCTCATGAAAATGTAGGCTCAGTTAGTTTTTCAGTTCACCAGCATCTGTTTGAAATAAAAAAGTACTCTCATTGTGATGAAAGAACATGTCAAGTGATAATGGTGTATCCACTGGCAGATACATGAAATAACAGTAAACTATATTCAATCAGACATCATCGTACCTGCTGAATATCAGGGAGGTCAATGAGTTAAGAAAGATATGTTCAAGCTGCATGTAATGGGAAAACCGTTGCTACAAAATGTACATCTGTAGATACTGTCACTAATAAGCATGCTTGCTTTCCAACAGTCCTTTGAGTTAAATAGTAATAGATAAATAAGCTATTAGTTTGATATGTTGCTCAACATAGCCGATGTGCACTTAGTTTTGTAACTGTAAGTAATAATTCTCATAAGAGTGTTCCATCCAACAATTTTCTTGAGTTCCTTATGTTGTATGCTTCATATCAAGTATTTGCGTTGCATGTTTCCACATTCTGTAGTGTCTTGTATTTTGATGATGTTAATATCCTCACAATTTTATTTTTAGTGTTGATTCCACAAAAAGCAAATACATCAATGTTAGGATTAAGCATTGCTGAACACTAGGCATTTGCTAATGGATATTAGTATCATCAACATTACAAAGGAAGAAAATTTTGGCTCAGTTTTCTCAATTCTATGTATTCATTTATTTAAAAAAAAGTATATATGCTCAGTTGCCATTTTCCACTCTTAAATTAAATTGTATGATGTTATATTGATTAGTATTCATTATTATTGATGTTTAGAGAGTAAAATTATTTTGTCAAGTTAACATTTTTATTGTAACTTCACTGTTTCACTCAGTGCAAACATTTGTATCAACCTGTTTGCAGTTTCTGAAGAATATCACAGTATGATTTGAGAATGTTAACCAACTCATATCATTAAACCATGCGTAATAAAAGGTGTCATTGGCTTTAAAACTCTTCCATCTCTCAAGGATACAAATACAGTTTGAGAAAAAGAAAGGGAAGTAGAAATAATAATTCTGAATCAGAAATGTTACATTACATTTACCCGTAATTGATTTGGTCAATTTTCTTCATTGGAGAGGGTAAACAATTCTCGAAGAATATGCTATTATTTGTATATTAACCAAGCAACATTAAGATGGTTTAGTTTTTTATTATACATAACGGTGGTATCATTTTACTTTTATTGTTAATATTTTGTCAATACTTGCATCAGCAGTTGACTGCACTAGACGAAGATACAATAATATTTTGTTACATTACAACAGTGAGGGGAATCTGACAGTATTATGAAAAGGATAGATAGTTACTCACCATTTAGTGGAGATGCTGAGTTGCAGATAGGTTCAACAAAAAGACTGTGAAACAAGCAAGCATTCAACCAAGGAGACCTTCATCAGAATTGGACAAAACACACACACACACACACACACACACACACACACACACACACACTTCAAATGCAACTCACATATGCATGACCACAGTCTCTGGTTTCCTCGCCTACCCCTTGCTCATTAATGTACTGCATCATTGCCACAGTCATCTTGAACAATTCTGAATGTCAGATAGGATTTCTCCTTTCATCTATTCTTGTCTCCTCCTCTTGTATGATTTTCCCCTTCGCCACCATTTCCACAATATTGCTTTCAGTCAGTTTATGAACTTCATCGTGTGCTGTCCACTCTGTGGCACCCTTTGAATCAATATCCTCACAGCCTGAGACATTTTTGATCAAAAAATCTATATCATCATTTCATTGTTTAGTTTCAGTTTCACATATGGATTCAAAGTTAAAATGTCCACCTTAGTAGCATAAAAGAATTTTTGAAGACCTTACAAGTGACACATTAAGATTTCCTTCTTGCGTTTTGGCCAACCACCTTGTGGCATATAGCAAGTCAATCCTCTTCACAATAGTTACACAGTCTTCATTATTATCAGTCACTGACATCAATTAACTAAGAAGACGGTGATGATACATCTTCTCTAGCATTTAAAGTTTGTCCTGGTCTATCGGCTAACAAAGAATAATCTCATTTGTTGTTAAAAATAATGCTTTGTTATCTACATCCTCAAGTTTGTCACCGGCAGGTTGTGAAGGTGCGATGTTCAGAAGCAACAGAGCTTTGCTTGGTAAATTGTTGTCTTTCAAATATTTCTCTGCTGTTGTTGTTGTGGTCTTTAGTCCCGAGACTGGTTCGATGCACCCTCCGTGCAACTCTATCCTGTGCAAGCTGCTTCATCTCCCAGTATGTACTGCAGCCTACATCCTTCTGAATCTGCTTAGTGTATTCATCTCTTGGTCTTCCTCTATGATTTTACCCTCCACGCTGCCTTCCAATACTAAATTGGTGATCCCTTGATGCCTCAGAACATGTCCTACCAACCAGTCCTTACTTCTAGTCAAGTTGTGCCACAAGCTCCTCTTCTCCCCGATTCTATTCAATACCTCCTCATTAGTTATGTGATCTACCTATCTAATTTTCAGCATTCTTTTGTAGCACCACATTTTGAAAGCTTCTATTCTCTTCTTGTCCAAATTATTTATCGTCCATGTTTCACTTCCATACATGGCTACACTCCATACAAATACTTTCAGAAACGATTTCCTGTCACTTAAATCTATACTTGATGTTAACAAATTTCTCTTCTTCAGAAACACTTTCCTTGCCACTGCCGGTCTACATTTTATATCCTCTTTACTTCAACCATCATCAGTTATTTTGCTCCCCAAATAGCAAAACTCCTTTACTACTTTACGTGTCTCATTTCCTAATCTAATTCCCTCAGCATCACCAGACTTAATTTGACTACATTCCATTATCATCATGTTCGTTGATGTTCATCTTATATCCTCCTTTCAAGACACTGTCCATTCCGTTCAACTACTCTTCCAAGTCCTTTGCTGTCTCTGACAGAATTACAATGTCATCAGCGAACCTCAAAGTTTTTATTTCTTCTCCATGGATTTTAATACTTACTCCGAATTTTTCTTTTGTTTCCTTTACTGCTTGCTCAATATACAGATTGAATAACATTGGGGAGACACCAGAAAATTCTTGGGAAATGTAGGAAGACCTATAGAAGATTATTCAATATTATGTGTTTACACAATTGCCAAACACGGGAAACAGCCACATTCAACAAATAGCTGAAGAATACACACAAAACTAATTTTAGGAAACTCGGATTGCCACACAGAAATTCATTGGAAGAATCCTCAGGAGGTGAAGTCCACTCATGAACAAGATAGCTTAGAAGTGTGCCAACCACAAATAACATTGTTTGGTACCATTCTGTTGTTGGTTTAAAATTCTGAGACCACTTCTATTCCTTCATTATTGCTTCAGCTAACAGCGATAAGCTGTGTTTTATACATCCAAGGGAGCAGCAGTAATATAAAATAAACACTGAGCCAGGTGAGAAAAAATTTTCTATCCATGCAAGAAAATTACCCAGATTCTGAGCTAGCAGCACAGCCCCTTAATAAGGCAGTTCCCTATGAGATAATTATTAATGAATAAGTGTTTGATGGGGATATGATGCAACTGCACTGTTTAATGCTTTGAATGTGTCATTATTGTGCAGTAGCAATTGTACATGGCAACACAGTGATACAGTGAAAGTTTATTTTATTATTGTTCAATAAATCAATGATTTAGCTCATATAAGTTTCATCCATCATTGTTGATTAAACTAGGATTGAACTGTGATTTTGCTCATACGTGTTTACCTGGTAACATAAAAAGAGCTGTCGTTTACATGTATATAAAGTGTAACACATAACCGCTTGTGTTACGAAAATTGGCGCATCCACTCAAGGGTTAGCAAGTGCAACTTCATGAAGATACCCATCAAACTCCAGTGGCCGACATTACAAGACCGGTGTTGTGTATCATGGTCTGGTTTACTTGTCAAATACTGACAGTTCTAGGAATGTACAGTGTCAGCCAACATATTATTTCCTCTTATGTATATCTCATTGAAAGGCCATGAAGCTGAAATTAGAAAGGCTCAAAATTATATGGAGACTTACCCAGTAGTCATTTGTGCTGCACATTGTTCATAAATGTAACAGGTAAGGGAGCAGTGACAGTGGTACATGATGTACGTACCCTCCCTCACACACGTAAGTTGTCCTTTTGGTTTTAGATATAGGAAAAACTGCAAAAGGTGTTATGCTGTATGTGGGGCAAACCAGTGGAATAGTAAAGGTGAAGTGCATGAAATTTAATCATCACTTCTGACTAAAAAAGCCAAATATGTCATGTTACCAAACACTACCTGGAGTGTAATCATCAAATGAGATAACACAAAGCAGTAGCATGTTGTAGGATCAAATTTTCTGGGACGATGCTGTTAAGCAGACAACTGAAATAAGTAAGTTGGAAAACTTTGTTAATAGAGTGGTAGTTTTAGTTTAGGCTAGGCTTTGGATCTGGCACTCTGATGTTAAGATTTCGGTAGTAACTCATCTGTCACAGCCCGGCAACACAGATATGGTGTACGTTTCACTGAGCAGTGGTGTGGAAATACAAAAACAAATGTGCACCAAAGATTATTGTAGACACTATAAATAGAGGAACAAAACTAATAATACATCAAATTGGCTTGTTGAGTAAATAAGAACATCTAAAGTAACTGGTAGGAGCACTAGAACAAGATGTAGAAAAACTTACTGTAATTTATATCCATTAAACATGAATTAAGTTGTGAACTGATTAAGTAATCCCCTTGCCAAAGTCCCTACTGTCTGATGTTTTATGTCAGTATGTAAGTAATGAAAATTAAACAATTGAAACTCCAGGTTGGAATATAAGTAATATTAGGAAATAGATAGATTGCTACTCACTGTACAGATAACTCATTGAGTTGCAGACAGGCACAATGAAAAGTCTGTTACATGTTATAGCTTTTGACCAAAATCTTCTTCAGCAAAGAAAACACACAGTCACACAAGCAAACACACCTCATGCACACATGATCACTACCACCTGTGCACTGCCTGTAGTAGCAGTCGTGTGCTTGCTTGTGTGAATGTTTGTGTGTTTTCTTTGCTGAAGAAGGCTTTGGCTGAAAGCTATAATATGTAACAGTCTTTCCATTGTGTGTGTCTGTAACTCAGTGGGTCATCTTTACAGTGAGCAGCAATGTATCCATTTCCAAGTATTATTAATGAAAATTAATTTCTGTTCTGTGTATGGATTTCGTTTAGAAACTTGTGACATCATCTGTATATCTATGAATGTATAAGGGCTTAGATTTAAAAAAACACTGGATGGTGAAATGAATGAAACAGTTTTTTTGAAGGTACACATCTGTGAAATAAAATTCTGCTGTTGGTTATCATTCAGTACCACGACTGCCCCACTCCCATGCTTCGTAACATGTTTGGCGTGATGTCTACGAGGTGGTCACAATTTAGTTGCCCAAACCTGCCCCTCCTGACATTATCCAATGTGTCAGAAAAGTTTGTGAGATGAGACACTGGATGTTTCAGCGGGTCCCAAGTGTGCTCAGTCAGTTCATGTTGGCAGATACTGCTGACCATTCTGTTAGGTTGCTTGCTGCCTCCTGGAACAAGGTGCTCAAAACGTGGATGAGATATGCCCATGCATTATCCTATCAACAGAAACACACTTTGCTGAAATGTTGATTATAGGGTTGGACAATGGACTGGAGGATACTGTTCCAATACTGCACGGTCCTCCAATTACTTTTTATAGCATGGATATATCCCTACATTCCTAAAAGTGACTGTCACTGCTCTCCTCTTTGCACCCAAAGAGACGGTATGCTGGTCTGTTGCATTCATGTTGGGGTAGCTACAATCCAGGATTTGTAATAATGGTGAACTGGTGGTGTCACCATCTACTACCAGGCAGATCTTTTTTGAATGTTCAGAGCTCATTGCTGTGGTGTATTCCAGTTCAGTTGCTAACTTCCCACACTCATAATCCTTCTTGTTGTAATGAAACCCATGATATAAGTTTGAAATGACATTTAAAAGCATGTTTGCAGGCTGAAAAGGGTACACAAGCACCATTATTGTGTTCACAGTTGGAGACATAGTCAGCTCTACTGATGTGACACAACAATAAAGCTTCACTTTTACCTCGATTACACAGGTGGCTGTACCTAATGATTCCTGTGGTAAAAGATCATTGAGAAAGAGGTTAAAAGTAAATAAAATAACAAAAAAAACATATTTACTTCTTTTTGAACAGTTGATAGATCACCACCAGTTCTATGATTAAATCTTGACAGTTGACTGCCCTTCAGTTCCATTCTGCTCTCGGTAAAACTCAAATCACAACACATCTCTTGTAATTTCTCATATTGTTAGGATGCAAGTAACTGCATTATGAGAAACATATAAATGAGGCATCTTCAGTAGTGTTTAACACTAAAATTATTTGCATTCCTTTCTGCCTTGAACCTTGACATTTTCTTGTGGGATATTTGATGGATGATGTTATTTATAGTTGCTAAATGCAAAATAAAGTTCCAGATCTACAGTGTTGTTACCTTTCATTTAAGTATTTACAGGACTTAGTAACAATAAGTTGGTATGATGTAAAAGAGTTACATTCTGATATCAAACTAAGTAATCGTTGCTGTCATGTACACTTGTTAGTAATTGAATTGGAGAAGCTGCAATTTTGGGAGGAGAGCATTCTTCCTGCTCCTGTGAATGGAACTTCCCAATGTGTCATGGGATCATGTTAGACAGTGTACTATCCATTGTAAAGATTGTTGAGTGCACCAGTTGTTGGGTACAGAAGGTACTGTTTCGTTGCATAACTCTTTTTCATCACATGTCGCTGGGCACAGGAACTCTGCCATTGGATGCACAGAGCATGAAAAGAGGTCACTCATACTGATGAGACATGGCTCACATGGAGTTTGTCAAATTAAACACCTTTCAGCTGTCTAGTTTCCAAACTCATTTTATTTGGCTACCAGTTTGTGATTTACTATGCCATCATCAGGCATAGCGACCAATACGTAGGAAGATTCCACCTTGGTTTTGATCAAACCAATCTACATGTTGGTCAGGGGCCTGAAGATGGCATAATAAATCGCTGAAACTGGTAGCCAAATAAAATGACTTTGGAAACTGAGATGGCTGAAAGGTGTTTTAAGTTGATATCCTCTACTGAACAGCTGAGTCCCGCAACCATCTCTGAAAAGATGGGCATACAAAGATGGTTCACACTGGTTGCACTGTTTGGAACATTGTAGGAATTTGAGAATGATGTGAGGTGAAATATCTCACACTCTAAAATGCAGGTCCTGGATACATTCATGTGTGGCAGATGTTTACGAGGGATGTAATGTGACGCCTCATATGTATGCCATTCTCTATCACTGGCAACTTGAGAATGAACATGCAGTGTGACTGTGTGTATTTTATATTTATCCCTCCTCCCCCTTTCCCCTTCCCCAAGCAGCCAATGTGTACCACCAACAACACTAATTTCAGGAAAGCTCCAAAGGCATACAGGCCTTTCTGTGATGTCTTTTATTACCTGACCTCAGTGTTGTAGACATATTTTAGGATGCCGCCAAGCGAGATATGTATGCATAGGTGCCATCTCCATGCAATCTTGTGATTTTTAGTTTCCAGTTAAGTAGTTTAGGTCAGGATGGCTCTCCAATGCTTTTGATGTGGAATCAGGGCCATAATGCACTCTACTAAATATTTTGTGAACTTTTAACACAATCATAATTTGTGTGAAAGTATTGAAGTACCACATTCAAGGCATTGGGATCACATGTTAAGAAAAGCAGTTTTCATGTTCATAGCAGGATAACAGTGCCAGGCCTAATATTTGGAATGAAATTCATGCCTGTGAAATAGTAGGGAAAGTTATTGACTTGATTAGCAGTTTTTCAGAGGCTTTGGTGACAATATTGATGGAAACAGTTCTATGTCAGTGAAGAGAATCTGAAATCGTTGTGTCCTTGCCTTCCATCCTTTCTTTTCTTTTCAAAGAGAAAAAGACAAACTGATTATTTGGGAATGACTGACAAATTATTTGTATTATCATCAATGACAAAATTTAGGTTCTAAGAGTCACAGAGGAGTCCAAATAGTCCTGAAATAATTCCAGTGGAGGAGGAGGAGAAGGAGGGAGATTACAATTAACATTTTATATATAATGACCTCATTGAACATGAACTGTCATTATTGCACAACATATGGTGTTGTCCCAAAATCAGTTGGGTAACCATTTTTTGTGCCTCTCTCTGAGATTCAAGTTGAATTTTAAAACAGTTCCAGAGATGGGATTTTCAACTGAGGAATGATAATGTGAAGTAGTGAAGTGAGAAATTTGTCTCCTACAAGGAAACATGAACTAGCACATGACATGGTTGTGTGTTTACCATGATTTAATACAAACTGATGTGAATTACCTGTCTTAGGAGTGTAATGGTGTCCAAATATGAGCATTAACTTTTTGTGTAGCCACTTAGCGATCCAGCTACCAGTGTTTTAAGGGCTTTGCTATGTGGCTATTTCAGATGCTCTTCTTCAGTTCTTTGTCTTGAAAAGAAAGATTTTCACAGTCTCCTGCTGGAACTTCCTTTTTGTTCAGAAAGCTGACTAACACTGCTATAAAACTCTTTGTTAACCTTCATACTATTTATATTAATTGCAAGTCATTATAGATATTATTAAGAATAAAGTAAAACAATTTGTTCTGGTATGTTCTTTTACATCATGAACAGTGTGTGTGTGTGTGTGTGTGTGTGTGTGTGTGTGTGTGTGTGTGGTGGGAGGGGGTCGGTAAATTGTGTGTATAAACACAAATCTATAATCTATTAACTCTTTCAGTATTCTAGATCCTAAAATAATGCAGGTACAATATTATTAATTGTTTGCTGAAACTATTTACTGCAATTTTGATTTGATATTTCTGGTACCAAACGTGAACTTAGAAATTTTATATTGATTACTTTGCAATAAAAGGACTGAATGTAACTGAAGAAACATTGTAAATGGCTCAAAAGGTAGCTGAAAGATGCACAAATGTCACTACAGTTGTACAGTGAGCCAACTCTTTAAAGAAACTTCTGGTAGAATTTATCCATTTTGAGGCTATTTCTTTTTAAAGAAAATGATTTGTCATGTAATGCCCACTGCACATTTTCTCTCATTACTTTGATGTATGGCAAACTTAGAGGCAGACCTATATGGGTCAATTGTACACTGACAACATGAGATTAGAGTAGAAGCCACAGAGTGTAGCACAGACTCTGTGGGTGCTGCAGGCAGGCAGCGGGGCCCGGCTTCTGGTGCTTCCTCTCTCAGTTGCCCCAGCCACAGCCACAGACACAGCCAGGCTCAGGGGTTGGAGGCATCTGCAACAGTGCTGGCAGCATCACCGGTCCCGGCCCCACGCCTGCGGCGGCAGAGGCACTAGGCAGGCTGCGCCGAGGTAAAGAGGCACCCGAGCTGGCGGCGGGGCACGGCTCGTAGCTTGCACACTCGTTTGCTCGCTTAACCTGGCGACTGACTGACTGACTGCCTGCTATTCGTCATCACTGTTCCCACCTAACTCTGCTCGCTGTGTGGAAGACTAAACTGCTTTAGTATCACTGTTTTTTTGTATTATTTATTTATTGTTTTTTTATTTGTGGAATTTAATACATTGAAATAATGCAGTGTAAGTTGTTTTTACTGACTTTTCCTTTATTCATATTCATATACAGTACACAGTTATATTGTCTTGATTGTATCCTCTGTGACATAGAATCAATACTATATAGTTCTTTAAAAAATACTGTGTTGATTTTTGGTGTAGTTTGTGCTGATTCAAAAACAAAAGGCAAGTGTGTTTCATTGCTGAAGCTGTGTGCACTGGTAATATGATTTAAAATATACAGACTTGACTGGCGGTTTCATTTTGCAGTATCTAATTGGTTGATTATGGAAACAATAGGTTCTTTTACTATAAAGTATGACAGTTATGGATCATAGTTTTTAACACAGTTTCTCCAGGTGTATTCACGGAATGGGTCATATTGACTTTTTGTAAGCCTCAAAAGATACTTTTTCCTTTTTTGGTGATGATAATAGTTTACCACTGGCCATAGGGATTGTCATTGGATTGTAATTAAAATGTTGTTCAGTAAGTTTATTTTATGAATTTAAGTTAAACAATTAAAAATATTGTTTTGAACTTTGGGTGTTCACCAATTGTCTAGAGAAAATCTATGCAGATATTTAGAAATTTTTATGACATAAGATATTTCGTTCTTGTATTACCAGTACATATGATTGTTAACATCAGGTTTTTTGTGTTAAGTAGTCTCACCCTTTGCTGTGCGTAACTCTAATTGACTATTAACAATTTTGTTCACTAATAAAATTAAGTACAGATTTTTCTTGCTAATTATTGAACTGTCTTGTCGTTACATTATGGCAAGAATACCAAAATAACACCAGCATTCAGTCCAGTAGCTATTTTACTGTTCGTATTAACTTGTAGCATTACAATAAATGCAGTTAATTATATTTAAATTGATATGATTAGAGTTTTTTTGTAAATGACCTTGTATATACATAAGAAATATTGGTATAGCTTTGTGTTTGCTAAATGACCCTACATAAAATGCATGTAAAATTAAAAAAAAAATGTAAATATTTTCTGTTGCAGTGTAGTAGCTTACTGGTAAAATTTATGACAAATATTCTCAACTTTGATATGGATTTTTTTCCTTGATTTTTAATTTATGCTTCTGTGAATTAGGCACTATGTTTAGTGGCTGTGCAAGAGGCTGAGAAGCTGTCTATAACTGTTGTGGCATAGGTTAAGAAGTTGTGAGTTCTGTTGTCACCTGCTCTTCTTATTGCTTTATTGATACACATATATGTAATTAACAAAGAAATATATAAGATAAAGGTTGTAGTCTTCAAATTGCAGCAGACACAAAAACCAACATCTGTAGAAATGCCAACTTTCAAAATCTGATGCTATTGTACATCAGAAAAAAAGGTAAACATTGGAGAAAATGGATCTGTTTGCAGCTTAAGCAGTACCTCTCCCCAATGAAGAAACATTGCAAAGCAAGAAGCAGAGATGCTACAAAATGATGGCGACAAATGAGACTTGAAGTCCAGAACAGACAACATACTGGGATTATTGCTACACTAATGACCGGATTGTTGTCAGTTTTACTTGCAATCAGTTATGAGACTCCACAGTGGGTGGAAGAAGTGCTTAGATTGTACTACTTATGAGCAGTTGACATTTTATCATTGTGTCATATCAGGAGTGGACTATCAGAAGTTGAAAGGCATTCATGAAACTGAATGGTCAGTGTTTTGTGCAATGATTTATAAAAGCTACAAAGCCACCACTATAACGTGTGCTGAGAGAAATTTTTGTCTCAAAATTATTTTATTGCTCCCTGGTCTTCTTTTGACAATTCCTTGAGATGTACACTTCGATTCTTTAAATATTTGGAATTTCATAGTTTCACATTAGTTTCATTCACATTAGAAGCCTCTACACTGTTACAGTATAGCACAGAAACACCTGTAAGTTGGGCAGATGGAAGTAAGTTTGATACTAGCCCGTCTGGTTAGCTGCGCGGTCTAATGCACTGCTTCCTGAGTGGGAAGGTGTGCCAGCCAGACACAAATCCACCCGGTGGATTAGTGGAGAGGTCTGGTGTGCAGGCCAACCTGTGGATGGGTTTTAAGTGGTTTTCCATCTGCCTCGGCAAATGCTGGCTGGTTCCCCTTATTCCACCTCGGTTACACTATATCGGCGATTGCTGCGCGAACACTGTCTCCGTGTACGTGTACACCATAATTACCACGCAAACATTGGGGTTACACTCGTCGGGTGTGAGATGTTCCCAGGGCGGTCCACTGGACAATAACCCTGAGTTCTGTGTGGGGTGGCAGTGAGGTGGGTGGCCTGTTGTGTGGTTGTGAACCACAGAAGGCTATGGTGGGACGAAGCCTCTCCATCGTTTCTAGGTTCCCGGTTCAATACACAATACACAAGTTTGATCTTGTGCTATTCTTTGTTTTGACAAGCATTATATAGTGAAAAGAAATGAAACTTGACATGTGCAAATACTTTTAGAAAATGTAGGTTCATTTTTTTTAAGTGCTACAGCACATGTCAAAATCACTGCAAGTACAGCATGTCTTGCAATATGTATTTTTCAGAGAGAGGTTCCAGAAGCTTTGTTTTCCTTGGATGTACCTTTGAGTCTGATTTTACAAAGGAACAGTTTCAGCCAGAGAATTAGAAACTTCTCTTGGTTTTATGTGATGAGAACAGAGACTACTTCATTTTGGGATGAACTAATGTCACCATTCGTAATCAGATAATCTTAGTCATTCTATATAGAATTTGCAGTTAATTTAACCCAAACCCTCAGTTGTATCACAAGTAACCAAGCAACTGATTGTGTGAAATTGTGTATTTCTTAAAAATGTCTGTGTGGTTTTTTTTTTTTACAGGAAGCGATCTGCTGGCAAGCTTCACATCAACCTTTGATCGAAAGCTGAAATCCCTGCTAAGCACCACGCAAGTGGCTGAAGAAGATGAAAACAAGATATACCGTGATCCAAGTCTCCACAGAGGGCGATCTGTGCATAGCTGGGTTAGTATATGAACAAGATATTCTAAATTGTATTGAATGTAATCATTCATTCAGTTATAGACATCCAACAGGTTGTGAAATATATAAACAGAGGAAACTAAATTAAATGGATTATGGATCAAGCTTAAACCTTGATTATTAATAGTTGGTTGCTTTCAGCTTATCATCATCACTCTCCTGCAATCAGCAAACACATTTTGGGGGGGGGGGGGGGGGGGGGGTCAGTGAAAGATAGGGACATTAAATAATCGTGGTAAACGTAACTGTTCAAACTGAAGTAAATCATATGTAATGTACAAATGTTATTTTTTGGCCTTCAGTCAAAAGACTGGTTTGCTTCAGCTACCCTACCCTATCCTGTGCTACTATTTGGTGCAAGCCTTTTAATCTCTGCATCATTACTGAAATGAGCATCAACTTGAATCTGCTTAGTGTTGCTAAGACTTGTTTTCCACCACACTATTTGCCCCCCCCCCCCCCCCCTCCTCATTGCGAGCGCGCGCGCGCGCGCGCACACACACACACACACACACACACACGCACACACACACACCTACCTTTCCCCTGCATAGTTTTTATTTTCTTATTGTCTGTACTGTTCAGTGTCCAGGTTTGATTCCATTAAAAGGCAATGTTCTGGACAAATGATTGCATTCTAACAATTAAATTTGTATTAGATATTAAAATATTTCTCTTTCGAAAACATTTTTCTTGTTGTTGCCAGTCTTCATTTTATATCCTCTCTATTCTGGCCACCATCCGTTTTTTTTTTTTTTTTTTTTTTTACAAATATCATTACCCTTGGTGATTTTCATCTTATTAGCTCTTTTCAAGATGGTGTTTTTTTTTTTTTTTTTGCACAAATATCATTACCCTTGGTGATTTTCATCTTATTATCTCTTTTCAAGATGGTGTCCATACACTGAATTTCTTTTCTGTGCCTGACAGAATCACACTGTCATTGGTGAATCTTAGAATTTTTATTCCTTCTCTCTGAACCTCAATTCCCATTTCAAATTTCTCTTTGTATTCCTTTACTTTGTGCTCTGTATGCAGATTGAATAACATGGGGCACAGGCTACAACCCTCGCTCCAGTCTTGTTCCCACATGAATTGTAGATAACCTTTCATAACTCCCTGAATTTTATCTCTGGTAAGTTCTGGTTTTTAAATTCCAGTTTTTGAATTCCCGTTGACATTATCAAAAGCTTTATGTAAATCTTCAAATGCTAAAAGTGTAAGTTTGTCTCCTGCAATTTGTCTTTCAAGATAAGCTGTAGGGTCAGTATTGCTTTGAGTGTTCCTACATTTCTTTGAACTTCAAACGTATGTTCCCTCCAGATCAGCTTCTACCAGTTGTTTCATCCTTTCATTTTCACACTTGTCTTTTGTATTTTGGGATTAGGTTCTTTATAATGTCTGGGAGCAATGTTTAATTATTCTTGTGAAGTAATTGTAATTGTAATTGTTTTTCAAAAAATAAATTGTGAAAGTTGAATAGACAATCTCACGTTGGAGATTCCCCTTTCATTTATACTGTACCCGTTACTTAAAACAGATCTTGTTGAAATGTGTGCGCCCAACTAGAGATGGGTGAACTCTTTCGTCTTTGGGAGCTAGGTCACTGGTGATGGTTTTCAGAAGCCATTCACTTTTACTTGTTCATCATTCCTTTTTTGTTTAATTATTCATGCTATACAACACAAATAGTCCATTGACAATATAATGTAAATATATAGAAAAAAAAACATCTACTCACTGAGTGACAGCAGGAGATCACACAGAAAAGAAGGTTTAACTTACACAAGCTTTCAGAGCCAGTGGCTCCTCCTTCCAGCAGAAGAGTTGAAGGGGAAGGAAGAACAGTGAAGGTAAAGGACTGGAGAAGTTTAGGGAAAGTGGGAGTGTACAGCATACAGACACATGGTGGGTACAGGGTAAGGGGGAACAGCTGTGAGGTTAGACCGGGGACTGGGTGAGGGAGAGTGTCTGTACAAGGTTGGAATGTCAGTTTCAGTCTGTGGAGGCCTCAGTGAGAACCTGGGTGTATTTGCAGAGAGACTGAATTTGATTCATTGGTGGCTTGGCTGTAAGGAAGGGATTTTTTGGTATGGAATAGGTGGCAGCTGTTGAACTGGAAGGATTGCTGGTTGTGGGTAGGTTTTATATGGAAGGGGGTACTGATGTAGCCATCCTCAAGGCAGAGGTCAACCTCGAGGAAGGTGGCTTGTTGGGTTGAAGAGAACCAGGTGAAGAGAAAGGGTCAGATGATAATGAGATTCAGGAGCTGTGGGGTATGGGATTCTGGGTGGTTAGGAAGGATTCCTGTAGATGGCCCATGTATAGGTTGACATAGGATGGTGCCTTGTGGCTTCCCATTGCCACATCACAGATTTGTTTGTAGGTGACGTCTTCAGAAGTGAAGTAACCGTGGGCGATTAGTTAGTCATGGTAACCAGGAAGGAGGTTGTAGGTTTGGAATCCATTGGACATTGGGAAAGGTAGTGTTCAGTAGCAGCAAGGCCATGAGCATTAGGGATGTTGGTGTAAAGGGAAGTGGCATCAATAGTAATGAGCAAGGTATCATGTGGTAAAAGAACAGGAACTGTGGGGAGTCGGTGGAGAATGTGGTTGGTGTTTTTTATGCAGGAGAATAGGCTACAGACAATAAGTTGAAGATGTTGGTCTACGAGAGAAAAGTAGGAGTAGAAAAGACTCTACTTACTTTTCAGAACTATCAGAGTGGAAAGAGGAATAGGTCTGGGATGCTGGAAAGGGAGGGGTAGGTCACTCAAACTTGCAGTTGAGTTGGACTGAGCTGTTGTGGATGAGGGGAGATAAAAATAAATGGGAAGGCATCAGTCTACTCTGCCCAACAAAAGAAAAAACAGTATTCTTAATATTATGGTTATTATTATCATCTTGTATGTTGTTTTGAGATAATCTATTTAATATCTTGGTAAAGTATGATAAAGCAGATTTGATTGATGGCTGGCCTACATACCTTGGTCATTAAGTGACTAATGGAAGGGAAGATGTAGCACCATTTTTTTCATTGTGAATCGTATTTGAGAGCATAAGTTAAGAATTTGGTCTTAAGCTGTATTAAAAGGAAAATTCACTTGGGGAGAACTACAAAATTGTAAGGAAATGGAATGTCTGCCTATTACTTACCTTCAGGAGACTAAGTTGCAAGTACTTCCAATATACATTTTAAAGTAGGAAAAATACAATACTAGCTTTTGGGTCTGTTAGCAACTCCCTTGGGAAGATAAGTGGGTTTAGTTTGGAGGAGATTGGTAAAGATAGGCAGTTGCCCAGACAGAGGGTGAGAGGCACCCATGTGCCTTTTCTTTATTCTAGTTTGAAACAAATGTGTGGGCAGTATTTGGCACTTAAGTGGTATATGATTATCAGTGTTTTTATTAGGTATGTCTAGTTTTGTAGTCTATTGTGCACTCTACCATCTTCGTAGACATTCGTCAACAACAGTCCTCAACAAACTGTTCTCATATTTAAATTTTTGCCATTACAATTTATCCTCTCTCTTGCTTCTTCTGCAGCCAAATTAATTACTGTGCTATTGTTGTAAATGTCATGAAGTGAAGTGTTACAGACATTGCCCCTGAGTGTAAATATAGGTTGCTAGGCTCCTGGAGAACATGATCGACCAGTTCCCATGATGGAAGAACAAACAAAGTTCCTGTACAAATTTAAGCATGTACCACTGATGATACTATGGCCATAAATAGATAACAGATGTCAATTACTTAGGATACATAAACTTAAACACAACAAATTATGAAATATGCAACGTAGATAAAACAGATTATAAATCCGTGTGAGCATTTATCTTAATCTTCTCATTTACTCCTTGTAGTACATTAAGCTCCTTTTTTTACATTTAGTGCTTGTATTCCTAGACATCTTGGAACTGTATTCATAAGGCATTTTATGTATACGTTTCCCTTATCTGATAAATGATTTTCTTGTAACTGATTTTCAAATTATTTTCCAGACGTAATTGATTTGATACATTAGGGTCTTATAAGTAATTATAAGCTTGATTTATTTTATATCCAACTTATACATGTTCAAAAATTGTCAGTATTCTATTTCCATTTTTATTCAAACTTTTCTTGCAGCAACATTGCCTTCATTACTTCTGTTATCCTCCAGATAGTGTCTAACTGTTTAATTCAAAACTTCGAATTCATGAAATGTGCATGAAATATTAATATGTTGTGAAGCAGCATTTGTGGTTACTATATTATTTTGGCACTTTTTGGATTCAGCTGCTGGATATTAAAAAGAAAAACAGTACTTTTTGATTTGATGCTCTGTCACAAGTGAATAAAAAAACCATATTAAAATTAATTATTGTTTTGTGCACATAATTAGCGGTTTTGTTTTCACTTATTTATTAAATATGTTACATTGTGACTTATACTGGCATACATATTAAGCACTCTTTCAAAACAAAGATGATGGTGTTTGATTAAAAGGTTCATAAATAGATGAACTTTTATGACACCACATTTTTCTTAATGATATTATCCATTTTGATTAACTATCCCATAGGCAGGTTTTGCAAATGTGGCAGCATACAATTTGTGGCATGGTCAGCAACTTAAAATCAGTAAATCGTCTCATGAAACATCATCCATTTCAGGACCAGTGCTTCGGACCTGCTTCAAACTATTTAGAAATGCCTATAAAGTGAAAATAAAGTTCCGTAGTTGTATTCTTTTTCCAGGCAACAGATGTTGGATACATCAGTGAATACTGTTGATAACTTGTTGCATGGAATATTTTTAGAAGTTTCTTTTCATGCTTAAGCCAGAGTTATGATACAAAAATCTGTAACTCGTGCTGTAAGTATTGTTGCTTAATTTATTGATCATTCTTTTCTTTCCCTTAGGATGCATGTGTGAAAGAGGGCTGCGATGCAGAACTTCCAAGATCCCAGAACAGAGAGTCCAGCACGGGACAGAAAAATGTTTCAGAGCATAAAGCAGTCCTTTCTGATCTTAAGAACACAAGTAATCTAGAAAAAGTGGACACACAAAGTGCTGAAAAAACAGATCAAGGCCTTATGTCTAATTCAAAGACAAAAAGTTCTGAATCAGCTACTAATAATGAGAAAACTGACTTGACACGAAATTCAAAATTGAGGCGTTCGGGATCTCTTACCAAAGCAGATAAGAGTGAAACTTTAGCTAACACAAAACTTAGACGGTCTGAATCACTAACTAAAGCAGAAAGATATGAATTATTATCAACTACAAAACTTAAAAGATCTGATTCTCTCACAAAGACAGAAAAGACTGAGTCAAACAACAGCAAGAGGAAACAAGAAATGCGCACATTGCGAGGCTACGGCAGGGAGAAGGAGAATGTTGCCATTTTGGTGAAACTCAAGCGAAAGAATGGTATGCCGGAAAGATCTATTAAGCGTAGGCATACTGTTGGTGGCACTAAAGACTTTGACAAATTGCACTGGGTGGATAACAGATTGCAGTACCAACAACAACAGTTAAATGAGAAAGAGGATAAAGAAAGGCGCACAAGTTCACCAGAGCTCAGCAGCCATAGTCTGCCAGAACCTATACCTCCCCTAGAGTCTCATGTCTGAAAATACTGCAGTGTAGGATGATTGCACATGCAAGTGAACTCATTTAGTTTGGGTGTGTAATTAACTCACACACTCGGCCTCATTCACTCATCTGTATTGTACCAAATAGTCAGTGTCAAGAGTTCCTTCAGATTTGTGTAAATAATCTGCAAATCTAGTTGGGCTGGTAACAGTTTTAAAATGGAAATGAGTGTTATATTTTAAGAATTGCTATGGATATACAATATATCATTCTGTCTTTATTGTAGTAGCCTTGAAGCTACATAAAGTGTCATTACTGGTGATATGTAGAGTAGTGTATTTGCAAGAAATTCAGAATATATCTGCTGTATTTTAGAGTGGTCAAGTTTTAAAAATAAACTTTTTATAGTTAGTTTATATTGCGCTGTAGAGAAGCTGTTCAAACATATATTCATTTAATGCCATTGTAAACTTGACAAACTGACTGAGAAAAACAATTTCAAATTAATATTTGTATCAAATAGAAAGTTACTTTTGTGATTTCTTTTGAACCAAATAGTTTTGTTGCACACATGCACGTTATTTTGGTAAAAGTGTTTTGCCTGGTAAACTTTACAAAACAACTGACCTGGACTCTTACTCCAGATATATATGTATTAGTGAGCAGAGATGACCTGCACAGAAAGTATTGTGATAAAACCTTCATATTTTTCAATGTATTTATTCCATTGTTCTTGCATCGATTGTAAATAATATGTTACTTTGGCTTTCTTCTGTTAAGTAGTATCGAGACTTCATAAATTTTAATATATTAATTTTACCAAAAATCCCCCTGAATTAAACTGTTTCGTTTTGTATTATGTGTAACAGATTCAGAGTTATTTATTTGCACATATGTCGTTTCCTACAGTTTGTTAAAAAGCTGTTGTTTCGGTTTCTGTAAGAGGAGGATGATATTGTTTTAGTTTGAGCATCACGCTAGCTATAGTACAAATTACTGAATTGACTGCAATATTAAAATTTACAATTCATCATCTTACTATAAATCGATATTTGTTGAGAAGAAGAAGAAGAAGTAGAAGTCTGTTGTGGAGAGTGTTCATAGTGTTTGTAGCAGAAGTGTAATGTCTCAAGAGTTGCAGTTCATCAGCTTTGAATGAGTATAAAAAAGTGAAATGTGATATTTGTTTTTATTGTACAGTGTTAGAAATCTATGAAATACTTTATTTATTTACATGTATAAAGCTATAAAGTATGAAATTGTAATTTCTTTTCTTCGAGTTAGTGCAAATATGTCAATTATAAATAACGAAGAGAATTATTTTTTGTTTCACTGTAGGTTTTCAGTGATACACAATTATTTTTACAGTGTTGCCAATGTTGATATTTCCTTTTTTAAAAAATTTATCTTAAATGCTTTTCATAAAAATAACTAGAAAATTTCATGTGATGGAAGCATATGTTTTCAGTGTTGTTGATATCCATGTAGATTAATGTATGATTTTGTATCATTCATAGAATTAATGTAGTATGTCAAAAATGCCTTATACCAAAAACACCAATGATGTATTTTGGGCGATTTTGTTCTTTCATATTTGGTTCATACTCAATTGCTGTAATATTTTACATGCAGATTACACCTGCAATGTAACTTGCAGAGATAAAGAGCTGTAAATATATACTGAAACCGGTTGAAGGGATGAGTCTGTAAAAATGTACATTATTTATACAAAATATTTGTGTCTTTGTTTGAGACTTCGTCTGATTCATTGTTGCAATATACTCAGTGTGAATAAATATTAAATGTCTGGTGGTCCATTTATCCAAAAATTTCTCATTGCATCAACCCACATTATTTAAGAAGCACAAGCAATGTAGTTTGATAACACATAAAACCTTAGGATCTACTTATGGTCGTCTCCTGCTTGCCTTGTACTATACTCTCCAATCCTTCCTCCTGCTGCTCATCCTCCTCTGCACCCTTTCCCTCTTTCTCTGCCCTCCTTCTTCCTCCTCCTTTTTCTTTTCTTCATCTTACTTTAGTGGTAGTGGTTACAAATCATTATTTGTATTTAGCGTTAGAAACAATAAAACAATGTTAAGACATAGGAAGATTGTGTTGGCGGCTAATGCTACAACTACAGTTACAAATTTAAAGAATCAGATTATCATCTGTTTACATCCTCAAACATACGATGTAGGTAGTGGTAAACAATGGTTATGATGAAAATATGATGAAATGGCATGTGCACAAGGAGAGGAGGAAACAGAAAAAAACAGAAGGGGATAAGTAGAAAAGGGCAGTTGTAACCATGCTGGATCTCCTAGAAATGGATGAAAATACTGAAACCATATGACATGAAGTTATCATTCCAAGCAAAAAATTGGTCAGGTTTAGCTTAAAGCTGATGACAGAAACAGGAAGAGCTAATTGGAACAAGTGAGGTTTTTCACTGAAAGGAACTCAAGAAGACAGAGAGGTATTGCATGTAGAGAAGAAGCCAGGTGATAAGAGTGTGACTCTTGAAATGTGCAGCCGTGTTTCTGACATTAGCCAACAGGACCTTGGAATGTTGGTATTTTGAGCAGCTGAAACTACAGCCAGTATATTATGTGAAAACATCTCTATCATATGGAGTACTGATATCATCCTCTTGGGTTAAATAGTCTGGTGGTAAAATTGTCCCCTATTTGGATATCTGGATGGTGATTGTGCAGGAGGATGGTGTCTTCAGAAACAACAAAACTGATTTTCTGTGGGTTAAAGTGTGGAATGCTGGAGCCATCTCTCATGTTCATTGGTTAGAGAATTTAAAAAGACATGGATGGGTTGATGTTGGATGTAGTGGGGCTCATTGAAGTGTAATGATGATAATGAATAAGAAAATAAGTTACTTTAAATATATAATCATAGCCAAGATTGACTCAAAATCGACATCCACAACAGTCGTTCCAGTTTGCATGCCTTATTTAAAAAAGGTAGGAAATAAAGGATATGGAACATGGTAAATTGTATCAACCAGAGGGCAACATTAAGCAACAATTGACTGAAATTGGGGAAGGGAATACCATAAAAGATGGATGCTACTCACTGTATAGTGGAGATGTTGGTTGCAGACAGGCACAACAAAAGACTGCTAAACAGATGAGCATTTGGCCAAGAGGCCTTCTTCTGGAGTGGAAAATAAAAACACATATGTGAGCACAGTGAAGGCCTTTTATCTGAAAGCTTATCTGTTTAGCATTCTTTCTGTTGTGCCTCTCTGTGACTCAGCATCTCCACAATATTTTGAGTAGCAGTCTGTCCTTTTCATAATATTGTCATTATTCCATCCTGGATTTCCATTGTTTAGTAGGTGATGAATGGGTAGCTTTGAGAGACAAAATAATGAAGGCAGCAGAGGATTAATTTGGCAAAAAGACAAAGCCCAGTGGAAATAATTGACTTACATGCAATTGAATTTAATTCATGAAAGGAGAAAATATCAACACACAGAAGGCAAATGAGGCAAAAGGGGATACAATGCATACAACATTAGAGACTAGAAGAGCAAAAGACAAAAGGAAAAGAAACAAAGCATGTGTTACTGTGGGATGGATAGATGCAATCTACAGGAAAATTAGGGAACTGTTTGGAGAAAAGAGAAGCAGCTGTATGAATAGCATAACTGCAGTGCGGTCCTCCTCTGTGAAACAGCTTTGGTAAAAGTTGTTTAGTATTTCAGCTTTACGCGTGTCATCCTCTGTTTCCATGCCTTCATCATCCCGGAGTGTCTGGATATGCTGTTTCGAGCCACTTACTGATTTAACGTAAGACCAGAACTTCCTAGGATTTTCTGTCAAGTCGGTACATAGAATTTTACTTTCGAATTCACTGAACGCTTCACGCATATCCCTCCTTACGCTAACTTTGACATCGTTTAGCTTCTGTTTGTCTGAGATGTTTTGGCTGCGTTTAAACTTGGAGTGAAGCTCTCTTTGCTTTCGCAGTAGTTTCCTAACTTTGTTTGTTGTACCACGGTGGGTTTTTCCCATCCCTCACAATTTTACTCACCACATACCTGTCTAAAATGCATTTTACGATTGCCTTGAACTTTCTCCATAAACACTCAACATTGTCAGTGTCGGAACAGAAATTTTTGTTTTGATCTGTTAGGTAGTCTGAAATCTGCCTTCTATTACTCTTGCTAAACAGATAAACTTTCCTCCCTTTTTTTATATTCCTATAAACTTCCATATTCAGGGATGCTGCAACGGCCTTATGATCACTGATTCCCTGTTCTGCACATACAGAGTCGAAAAGTTCGGGTCTGTTTGTTATCAGTAGGTCCAAGATGTTATCTCCACGAGTCGGTTCTCTGTTTAATTGCTCGAGGTAATTTTCGGATAGTGCACTCAGTATAATGTCACTCGATGCTCTGTCCCTACCACCCGTCCTAAACATCTGAGTGTCCCATTCTATATCTGGTAAATTGAAATCTCCACCTAAGACTATAACATGCTGAGAAAATTTATGTGAAATGTATTCCAAATTTTCTCTCAGTTGTTCTGCCACTAATGCTGCTGAGTCGGGAGGTCAGTAAAAGGAGCCAATTATTAACCTAGCTCGGTTGCTGAGTGTAACCTCCACCCATAATAATTCACAGGAACTATTCACTTCTACTTCACTACAAGATAAACTACTACTAACAGCGACGAACACTCCACCACCGGTTGCACGCAATCTAGCCTTTCTAAACACCGTCTGTACCTTTGTAAAAATTTCAGCAGAATTTATGTCTGGCTTCAGCCAGCTTTCTGTACCTATAACGATTTCACCTTCGGTGCTTTCTATCAGTGCTTGAAGTTCCGGTACTTTACCAACGCAGCTTCGACAGTTTACAATTACAATACCGATTGCTGCTTGGTCCCCGCATGTCCTGACTTTGCCCCGCACCCATTGAGGCTGTTGCCCTTTCTGTACTTGCCCAAGGCCATCTAATCTAAAAAACTGCCCAGCCCACGCCACACAACCCCTGCTATCCATGTAGCCCCTTGTTGCGTGTAGTGGACTCCTGACCTATCCAGCGGAACCCGAAACCCCACCACCCTATGGCGCAAGTCGAGGAATCTGCAGCCCACACGGTTGCAGAACCGTCTCAGCCTCTGATTCTGACCCTCCACTTGGCTCTGTACCAAAGGTCCGCAGTCAGTCCTGTCGACGGTGCTGCAGATGGTGAGCTCTGCTTTCATCCCGCTAGCGAGACTGGCAGTCTTCACCAAATCAGATAGCCGCCGGAAGCCAGAGAGGATTTCCTCCGATCCATAGCAACACACATCATTAGTGCCGACATGAGGGACCACCTGCAGATGGGTGCACCCTGTACCCTTCATGTTATCCGGAAGGACCCTATCCACATCTGGAATGACTCCCCCCACACGGAGTGCACATTGGTTTTCTTCCCCTCTCTTGCTGCCATATCCCTAAGGGGCCCCATTACACGCCTGACATTGGAGCTCCCAACTACCAGTAAGCCCACCCTCTGCAACCGCCCAGATCTTGCAGACTGAGGGGCAACCTCTGGAACAGGACAAGCAGCCATGTCAGGCCGAAGATCAGTATCAGCCTGAGACAGAGCCTGAAACTGGTTCGTCAGACAAACTGGAGAGGCCTTCCGTTCAGCCCTCCGGAATGTCTTTCGCCCCCTGCCACACCTTGAGACGACCTCCCACTCTACCACAGGTGAGGGATCAGCCTCAATGCGGGCAGTATCCTGGGCAACCACAGTCGTAGTCCGATCGGGGGATGCGTGGGACGAGCTGGCCGTCCCTGACAAACCCCCATCCGGACCCCCACAGTGATGCCCATTGGCAACAGCCTCAAGCTGTGAGACCGAAGCCAACACTGCCTGAAGCTGGGAGCGAAGGGATGCCAACTCAGCCTGCATCCGAACACAGCAGTTGCAGTCCCTATCCATGCTAAAAACTGTTGTGCAAAGAACGTCTGAACTAATCCACAGAGAGCGCAAACAAATCGACACAAAATTTAAACGGTTATTAAAATACAAGATTGCCTAGTAAATGCAGTAATGCTGCTACTTGCGCACTGCTGACACACTGCTCGGCAGCGGAAGGAGATTACGCGATTTTACACTTTTCAGGTACTAAAACGCGATGCTACAACTCTCAAATACTGTAATACGCCCGAAATTTATGAATTATACAATGCAAGTACCAAAAACACGCAAAGAAATTAAGAATTAAACTATGTAACAAATGAGTGAGCTAGGAGTATACGACTTGCTGCTGCAGCTGCTTATCCAACGGCGGCAGGGAGCAGCCAAGGTAGACATGAAGCCCACACCTACCACAATAGTGCAAGTTGCATGCTAACTAGCTCCACAGATGATGATGAGATTGAAGAAATGTATGATGAGATAAAAGAAATTATTCACACAGTTAAAGACAAAAATTTAACTGTGATGGGGAACTGAAATTTGATAACAGGAAAAGAAAGAGAGAGAAAAATAGTAGATGAATATGGATTTGGGAAAAGGAATGAAAGAGGAAGCCGCCTGGTAGAATTTTGCAGCATAATTTAATCATTGCCAACACTTGGTTTAAGAATCAAAGAAAGATGTATACATGAAAGAGACCTGGAGATACTGGAAGGTCTGAGATTGATTGTACAATGGTTAGACAGAGATTTAGGAACCAGATTTTAAATTATAAGCCATTCCCAGGAGAAGGTGTTGATTCTAACCACAAAGCACCCTCCGCCACACACTGTCAGGTGGCTTGCGGAGTATGGATGTAGATGTAGAATTTAGTGGCTATGAACTGTAGATTAAAACTGGAGAAACTGGAAAATGGTAGGAAATTAAATAGATGGAACGTGGATAAGTTAAAAGAACCAGAGAGTGTTGAGAGCTTAAGAGGGAGCATTATACAACAGTTGACTAGAACAGGGGAAGGAATGCAATAGAAGATGAACGGGTAGCTTTAAGAGATGAAATAGTGAAGCTAGCAGAGAATCAAATAGGTAAAAAGACAAGGCCTAGTAGGAATTGTTGGATAACACTAGAGATATTGAATCTAGCTGTTGAAATGAGAAAATTTAAAAATTAAGCAGGTGAAAAGGAATACAAACGTTTAAAATATAGGATTGGTAAAGTGCAAAATGGCTAAGCAGGAATGACTAGAGGTCAAATTGTAACATCTGTGAATTCCTGTGAATGGATCATGAATGAGGTAGCTTGATGTTATGTTTCCAGAGGTAAAGTGGACTCTTCCAACTTGTAGTTCTCTGGAGTTAGAGCTGCTAGTTGAAAAGGTTTCAGACAAGGAAACTTGGTATGCAGAGGAAATATTTCTCTAAAAAGGAAGTACAAAGTAAAGTTTATGATGTACTGCCAGCTTGTGAGGTACTGTGAATATAACTGAGACACAGAAAACAGAGAGGTATCGCTACCCTGTGTAACTGTTGATGTTGTGGTCTTCAGTCCTGAGACAGATTTGATGCAGCTCTCCATGCTACTCTATCCTGTGCCAGCTTCTTCATCTCCCAGTACCTACTGCAACCACATCCTTCTGAATCTGCTTAGTGTATTCATCTCTTGGTCTCCCTCTATGATTTTTACCCTCCACGCTGCCCTCCAGTACTATATTGGTGATTCCTTGATGCCTTAGAACATGTCCTACCAACCGATCCCTTCTTCTAGTCAAGTTGTGCAACAAACTCCTCTTCTCCATGATTCTATTCAATACTTCCTCATTAGTTAGGTGTTCATCCCATCTAATCTTCAGCATTCTTCTGTAGCACCACATTTCGAAAGCTTCTATTCTCCTCTTGTTCAAACTATTTATCGTCCAAGTTTCACTTCCATGCATGGCTACCCTCCATACAAATACTTTCAGAAACGACATCCTGACACTTAAATCTATACTCGATGTTAACAAATTTCTCTTCTTCAGAAACGCTTTCCTTGCCATTGCCAGTCTACATTTTATATCTTCTCTACTTCAGCCATCATCAGTTATTTTGCTCCCCAAATAGCAAAACTCCTTTACTACTTTAAGTGTCTCATTTTCTAATCCAATTCCCTCAGCATCACCCAACTTAATTCGACTACATTCCATTATCCTCGTTTTGCTTTTGTTGATGTTCATCTTATATCCTCCTTTCAAGACACTGTCCATTCCGTTCAACTGCTCTTCCAAGTCCTTTGCTGTCTCTGACATAATTACAATGTTATTGGCAAACCTCAAAGTTTTTATTTCTTCTCCATGGATTTTAATACCTACTTCAATTTTTTCTTTTGTTTCCTTTACTACTTGCTCAATATGCAGATTGAATAACATTGGGGAGAGGCTACAACCCTGTCTCACTCCCTTCCCAACCACTGCTTCCCTTTCATGTCCCTTGACTCTTATAACTGCCATCTGGTTTCTGTACGAATTGTAAATAGCCTTTCTCTCCCTGTATTTTACCCCTGCCACCTTCAGAATTTGAAAGAGAGTATTCCAGTCAACATTGTCAAAAGCTTTCTCTAAGTCTACAAATGCTAGCAATGTAGGTTTGCCTTTCCTTAATCTAGCTTCTAAGATAAGTCTTAAGGTCAGTATTGCCTCACGTGTTCCAATATTTCTACGGAATCCAAACTGATCTATCCCAAGGTCGGCTTCTACCAGTTTTTCCATTCGTCTGTAAAGAATTTGCATTAGTATTTTGCAGCTGTGACTTATTAAACTGACAGTTTGGTAATTTTCACATCTGTCAACACCTGCTTTCTTTGGGATTGGAATTATTATATTCTTCTTGAAGTCGGAGGGTATTTCGCCTGTTTCATACATCTTGCTCACCAGACGGTAGAGTTTTGTCAGGGCTGGCTCTCCCAATGCTGTCAGTAGTTCTAATGGAATGTTGTCTACTGCCAGGTCCTTGTTTCGACTTAAGTATTTCAGTGCTCTGTCAAACTCTTCACACAGTATCATATCTCCCATTTCATCTTCATCTACATCCTCTTCCATTTCCATAATATTGTCCTCAAGTACATCGCCCTTGTATAGACCCTCTATATACTCCTTCCACCTTTCTGCTTTCCCTTCTTTGCTTAGAACTGGGTTTCCATCTGAACTCTTGATATTCATACAAGTGGTTCTCTTTTCTCCAAAGGTCTCTTTAATTCTCCTGTAGGCAGTATCTATCTTACCCCTAGTGAGATAATTCTCTATATCCTTACATTTGTCCTCTAGCCATCCCTGCTTAGCCATTTTGCACTTCCTGTCGATCTCATTTTTGAGATGTTGGTATTCCTTTTTGCCTGCTTCATTTACTGCTTTTTTATATTTTTTCCTTTCGTCAATTAAATTCAGTATTTCTTCTGTTACCCAAGGATTTATACTAGCCCTTGTTTTTTTACTTACTTGATCCTCTGCTACTACTTCATCCCTCAAAGCTATCCATTCTTCTTCTACTGTATTTCTTTCCCCCATTTTTGTCAATTGTTCCCATATGCTCTCCCTGAAACTCTGTACAACCTCTGGTTTAGTCAGTTTATCCAGGTCCCATCTCCTCAAATTCCCACCTTTTTGCAGTTTCTTCAGTTTTAATCTACAGTTCATAACCAATAGATTGTGGTCAGAGTCCACATCTGCCCCTGGAAATGTCTTACAATTTAAAACCTGGTTCCTAAATCTCTGTCTTACCATTATATAATCTATCTGATACTTTATAGTACCTCCAGGCTTCTTCCATGTATACAACCTTCGTTTATGATTCTTGAACCAAGTGTTAGCTGTGATTAAGTTATGCTCTGTGCAAAATTCTGCCAGGCAGCTTCCTCTTTCATTTCTTACCCCAATCCATATTTACTTACTACGCTTCCTTCTCTCCCTTTTCCTGCTATCGACTTCCAGTCACCCATGACTATTAAATTTTCGTCGCTCTTCACTACCTCAATAATTTATTTTATCTCATCATACATTTCATCAATTTGTTCATCATCTGCAGAGCTAGTTGGCTTGTACTACTGTGGTAGGCGTGGGCTTCATATCTATCTTGGCCACAATATGCTGTTTGTAGTAGCTTACCCACATTCCTATTTTCCTATTCATTATTAAACCTACTCCTGCATTACCCCTGTTTGATTTTGTATTTATAACCCTGTATTCACCTGACCAGAAGTCTTGCTCCTCCTGCCACTGAACTTCACTAATTCCCACTATATCTAACTTTAACCTATACATTTCCCTTTTTAAATTTTCTAACCTACCTGCCCAATTAAGGGATCTGACATTCCACGCTCCAATCCATAGAACGCCAGCTTTCTTTCTCCTGTGCAACTAGATGCTGCAAAAATATAAGTCCTGCACCTAGAAGAGTAACTCAGAGACTGCATTGAAGCCAGAGTCTAAGACAGAATCCCTCAAGCTGGTAAAAAAAAAAAAAAAAAATTATGGTTCAAATGGCTCTGAGCACTACGGGACTTAACTTCTAAGGTCATCAGTCCCCTAGAACTTAGAACTACTTAAACCTAACTAACCTAAGGACATCACACACATCCATGCCCGAGGCAGGATTCGAACGTGCGACCGTAGTGGTCGTGCGGTTCCAGACTGTTGAGCCTAGAACCGCTCGGCCACCCTGGCCGGCTCAAGTTGGTCAAGCTGTTGTTTATATATGCTCATGCAACATTTTCACAACCTCTGAGGTAACTCCTATACCCTGGACACTTTCTGACCTTCATTTGGTCATGTAGTCCCTCCATATAGAAGCTTACTCTTATCACATGCTTCGCAGCTCTGGTTTCTTCCGATCTGTTACTTGTGTAACCACCCTGTGTGTGGAGGCTTTCCAGGCCTCCGAAGGACATGAATCTAGTGAGCAGCAACTTCCACCATTGTGTTACAATATCGCAGGTCTCTATTGAATGAAGACAGCTTAATCTATACCCAACTGCAATTTATTTGTGACACCTCCCCCTCCTGTTGAAAATTTTGCAGTCTCCATCTGTGAGAAAGCAAAATTTTCATTTGTTTCATGTATCTCTTAAACTTATTCAAACAACGGAAACTCCACATAGGAATATCAACAATGCTGGAAAAGGTAGATTGCCGCTTACTTTAAAAAAGGCACGCCAAGTTGCAGACAACCATGATTAAAAGACACTCACATATAGCTTTCTGCCACAGCCTTCATCAGTAAACACACACACACACACACACACACACACACACACGCACACACACACACTCTCTCTCTCTCTCTCTCTCTCTCTCTCTCTCTCTCTCTCAAGCGAGCTTGTTCTTTATTGATTACTTCTTTTATACAATAACATGCTTACATTTCTCTTTTACAACGTTATTCAGTTCTTCTGTGCTTCCTTGATTTGATTACAAACCATAATTATAAACACAGCTTATTCCATTCTTGTAAGACAAGTATTCAATTTTCCTGTTCATTCCTTTGATCACAGTTAACAAGTTTCTGACACAAAATATACGATTACACACAATTATCAAAATTTGCAACCCCCTGACACAAAAGATACAAGATGATTACAAAATATACAATATTACATACAGAAAGCATTTGTTTGTCAAATTTCTTGAACACATAAAAGATACACAAACAGTGAAACTCTTTGTCTTTGTCTTTTGTCTTTGTCTTTAAATATGTCTGCTTGTGTCTGTATATGTGTGGATGGATGTGTGTGTGTGTGTGTGTGTGTGTGTGTGAGTGTATACCCGTCCTTTTTTCCCCATAAGGTAAGTCTTTCCGCTCCCGGGACTGGAATGACTCCTTACCCTCTCCCTTAAAACCCACATCCTTTCGTCTTTCCCTCTCCTTCCCTCTTTCCTGATGAGGCAACAGTTTGTTGCGAAAGCTTGAATTTTGTGTGTATGTTTGTGTTCGTTTGTGTGTCTGTTGACCTGCCAGCACTTTCATTTGGTAAGTCACATCATCTTTGTTTTTAGGTATATTTTTCCTTCATGGAATGTTTCCTTCTATTATAACCATATATATATATATATATATATATATATATATATATATATATATATATATATATATATATATATATATATATATATATATATAAAAAGAAAGATGATGAGACTTACCAAACAAAAGCGCTGGCAGGTCGATAGACACACAAACAAACACAAACATACACACAAAATCTAGCTTTCGCAACCAACGGTTGCCTCGTCAGGAAAGAGGGAAGGAGAAGGAAAGACAAAAGGATATCCTTTTGTCTTTCCTTCTCCTTCCCTCTTTCCTGACGAGGCAACCGTTGGTTGCGAAAGCTAGATTTTGTGTGTATGTTTGTGTTTGTTTGTGTGTCTATCGACCTGCCAGCGCTTTTGTTTGGTAAGTCTCATCATCTTTCTTTTTAAATATATTTTTCCCACGTGGAATGTTTCCCTCTATTATATTCATATATATATATATATATATATATATATATATATATATATATGATTAGCCAGTTGCAAGAATATGCACGGTATCTCATTGACACTTATAGTTTTGAAAATAACATTAATGGATTTATTTGCTCGACATCAAAATCTTTTTTGGAGTGCAGGGCCATTCCCATAATATTGTTTCACTTGGTCTGCTCTCATATCAACTTGGCATGACCTCAACGGTAACCCTTTCAACCTGACTGGCTTAATATTGCACCAGCTCACAATTTTATTTCTCACTCAGATTCTGGGACAACAGTCATCTCCCACGTTCTACAGAAGAATTTAAAATAATCTCAACTACATTTACAATGTCTACAAATACATAACATCATGATTAATATGACTATACTTGACCCCACATAATCCCAAGTGGATATATTATCAACTGTGAACAAATTAAGTACAGTTCTTCATTGATATGAAACTTCACTTTCTAACTCATCTTGTTTATGTCCTGCAGGCGTCATATCATCTAGTTTCTTACTACGAGTGCAATAGTTAAGTAAAAAGGTAATTTAGTTTTCCTTAGTTCACTAGACAACAATCAGTATCCATGTTGAAGTTAGGTACCAATATTATTAATTGCGACATTCAGTGTAGTGATATGTTCAGACTCTATCAGCATCTGAGTTCCATACCCTTTACATTTACTCGTGAACTTTAATTTACCTGTTCTGCTAATAGCTGTGTTGGATGGTTATTGGTCGTTACACAAAATTGTAAATCCTTCTTCGTTAGGCACTACAAATAGCCATTCATTACCTCTAATCTGCATCTATACACTCTCATTTAACACAATGTATTTTTGTATACAATTGTCAGGAATCTTAGTAACAGGTTGAAGCATTCTTACTTCACACACTTCTTGGTCATAGGTAGATAACAAGACAAAGGTTTGTTTACAGATGCTAAGATTTGGTTCAGTCTTATTACATAATATTTGCTCATTACTTCATTTTTCTTATTGTCTCTTAGCATTACCCCTTAATAGAATTTTCTTTTCCAGAGCTATATACATGTACATTATTTTAGTGCTACCTATTTTGACTGGTAATGGCCACAGCCTATAAACATGAAGTATGCTGGTGTCAACTAATAGGATATTTAACAAATAACTCAATATATTTCCAGCAATAAATACATCTAAGTCAATTACCTTTATTTCTGTAATAAGTGCTAAAGGAAATTGCTTGTCTTTAATTTCATCTTTAGTTAGTTCCAAATATTTAACTACCTGTATGGGATTAATTAAATGCAGTTCCAAGATACCCTGCTGTGCATTTACTATTGCTGTGGTTAACAAATCATACTCTTGTTCCAATTCATTAAATATAGATATATAGATGTTAACTGTATAAGGTGCTCATTTAGAGTGACAGAAATAGTAATTTTTTGCAGCCATCGATCAGTGGTATTTTCATACTTTTTTTTTTTTCATTCCAATTGATCCATAGTGAGGAGGTCCTCCAGGATGTGGAACATGTCAGAAAAACAATACATGACAAATATTTACAACTAAAACAAACAAGCTAATGTACGATTCCACAGGTCCCAAGTGGAATGATCGTCATTTTTTAATGAACACTATATGAAAGAGTCATTTTACAAATACTAATGCACTGAATTTAAAATAAAAGTTTTTTATTTATTTATAAGGTAATAATCATGTAATACAACTACTATAATATATATGACGGTAGTATCTGTTCCCGAAAGAACAGTTACCATGGATGACCATGCAGCTTTGCTAGAAATGAAATGATAATTAAATGGACACCCTAGCTGCAAACAGGCATTGATGTACTTCATTGGGGACATGTTGAAAATGTGTGCCCCGACCGGGACTCGAACCCAGGATCTCCTGCTTACATGGCAGACGCTCTATCCATCTGAGCCACCGCGGGCACAGAGGATAGTGCGTCTGCAGGGACTTATCCCTTGCACGCTCCCCGTGAGATCCACATTCCCAACATGTCCACACCACTACATTCGTAGTGCGCCTAATAGATGTTTGCCCATCATACTCATTACTCGTGGCAGATACTTATTTACAATGAACACATTACTGCACTGAAATGGTGCAGAAGTTAGATTATACTTACACACACACACACACACACACACACACACACACACACACACACACACACACACACACATTTTCAATGAACACTTTACTGCACTGATATTGTTCAGAAGTTATATTGTACTTAGATACAAATCAGTTGGTTTTACTAAGAAATTCATCAATGGAGTAGAAGGAGTTGGCCACCAATAAATCCTTTAGGCTTCTCTTAAACTGAATTTTATTGGTTGTTAAGCTTTTTATGGCTGCTGGCAAGTTATTGAAAATGTGTGTTCCGAATAATGCACACCTTTTTGTACAAGACTAAGTGACTTTAAATCCTTGTGAAGATTATTCTTATTTCTAGTATTGATTCCATGAATTGAGCTGTTGGTTTGAAAAAGTGATATATTTTTAATGACAAATTTCATTAAGGAATAAATATATTGGGAAGCAGTAGTTAGTATCCCTAGTTCCCTAAACAGGCTTCTGCAGGATGTTCTTGAGTTCACACCACATATAACTCTTACTGCACGTTTTTGTGCCTGGAAAACTTTAGCTTGGCTTGATGAATTACCCCAAAAAATAATCCCATATGACATTATCGAATGAAAGTAAGCATAGTATGCCAGCTTTTTCATTTTTATATCCCCTATGTCTGACAAAATTTGCATTGCAAACAGAGATTTGTTAAGACGCTTCAGCAGTTCTGTGGTGTGCTCCTCCCAGTTGAATTTATTATCAAGCTGTAATCCCAAGAATTTAACACTATCCACTTCTTCTATCTTCTTGTCATCGTATGTTAGACATATACTCGTGGGACACCCCTTACAAGTTCTGAACTGCATGTAATGTGTTTTTTCAAAGTTTAGTGACAAAGAATTGGCTAGGAACCAGTGATTAATGTCCACAAATATTTTATTGGCTGATCTTTCTAAGACTACACTTGATTTGCTATTTATTGCAATGTTTGTATCATCGGCAAACAAAACGAACTTGGCATCTGGTAATGTTACTGATGAAAGGTCATTGATACACACAAGAAAAAGTAAGGGCCCCAAAATGGAACCTTGTGGGACCCCACATGTAATTAGTTCCCAGTTGGATGGTGCCTGATAGCTTGATTCATGTCTTTTCCCTAATAACACCCTTTGTTTCCTGCCAGAGATATAAGAATTTAACCATTTTGCAGCAGTTCCTGTTACACTATAATATTCTAATTTACTTAAAAGGATATTGTGTTTTACACAGTCGAATGCCTTTGACAGATCACAAAACATACCAGTTGCCTACAATTTTTTGTCTAATGAATTAAGCACATTTTCACTGTAAGTGTAAATAGCCTTCTCAATATCAGAACCTTTTAGAAATCCAAACTGTGACTTTGACAGTATGTTATTTGAAATAAGATGGTTATAAAGACGACTGTACATTATTTTTTCGAAAATTTTTGAGAATGCTGGCAACATTGAAATTGGACGGAAATTTGATGCTATTTCTTATCTCCCTTCTTATACAGTGGTTTAACTTCAGCATATTTCAGCCATTCAGGAAATATTCCACTGATAAATGACTGGTTACACAGATAGATTAATATGTTACTTAGCTCAGAATCACATTCATTAATTAACTTTGTTGATATTTCATCATACCCACTAGATGTTTTTGATTTTAAAGATTTTATGATGGACATTATTTCTGTTGGGGTAGTGAGGGTCAAATTCATATTATGGAAGTTAGTTGAAATGTCTGGTCTGAGGTATTCCATAGCAGCATCTACTGAACCTGACAACCCCATCTTTTCAGTAACAGTTATAAAATGTTTGTTAAAAAGTTCTGCAACACTATACACATCTGTCCCCAATGTATCATTTACTCTTAATGCTATTTGTTCCTCTTCATGTCTAGTTCTACTGGTCTCCTCCTTCACTATATCCCATATTGTCTTTATTTTGTTTTCTGATATGGCTATCTTTTCCTTGTAATATATTTGCTTTGACATCCGTATTACAGTCTTTAATATTTTGCAGTATTTCTTATAATGTGCTATAGCATCAACATTGGAAATGTGTCGGATTGACAGATGCAGTTTTCTTTTTATTTTACAAGATACCCCTATTCCTCGAGTAATCCATGGCTTCTTTGTAGACTTTGCTCTAACCTTGGTAAGTTTTGGGTGAAAGCAGTGTTCGAATAAGGAAGCAATTTATTAGCAAAAATGTTATATTTTTCATTCATGCCATGAGCACTGTAAACATCAGTCCAGTGAATGTCTCTGAGGAGTGTCCTAAAATAATCAATTTTTGGCTTACTGATTACCTTCTTGAGCTCAGATTTAACAGATTTTATATCCTGTTCAGTATTAACATTTAACAGAAGAAACTGCATGTCATGGTCTGAGAGGCCATTGACTATTGGTTTTGTAATATAATTGTGTTCATTGGACTTTTCTATAAAGATATTATCAATGGCTGTTTGTGAGCAAGTGACTATCCTAGTGGGGAACTTTACAGTGGGAATTACGTTGAATGATAGTGTTACTAACTCAAATAAGTTCTTATTGGGAGAGTCTTTAAGGAAATCTACATTGAAATCACCAGCAACCACTATTTCTTTGTTTTTGGTTGTTAAATGGGCCAGTACAGCTTCAAGGTGGTTTACAAACAGATTAAAGTTACCTACAGGTGCTCGATATACACTTAATATTATGAAGGATTCTTTGTGGAATTCTAATTCTGTTGCACATGCTTCCATATGCTGTTCTAGGCAAAATTTATGAATGTCTATGTTTTTAAATTTATGACAGTTCCTGATGAATGTGGTAACTCCTCCTTTCTCTATTTCTGATCTACAAAAGTGAGATGCTAACCTAAACCCTGTAACACTTAAAACTTTTATACCAGTGGTCACATGATGTTCAGAGAGGCAGATTATGTCAGCTGGGTTTGAAGACTCTAATTCATCTATGCAGATAGTTAATTCATTAATTTTATTTCTCAGTCCTTGAATATTTTGATGCAATAAAGATAGCTGACATTTCACATTGACTGAGTTAAAATATCTGCTGACTGTTGAAAATTCTTAACCAGTGGCTATTTATACTGATGTAATAAGCTGGAATTATGTTTTTTGATTTCTTTCTCAAACTGAAGGTTTGTCTCAGTTCTAACCACTCTTAAAATTTGCTTTCTTGCTGTCCTCCCTACCCTAAAAAAGGGTCTTTTTCTGAACCCTATAACCACTGGTATTTTACCACTCATGACAGTGCCTCCCCCCTTTAACTTTCCTGCTATTTTCCCAGCCAATTTACCCTTCAACACATTGCTTTAGCTTCAGCATTCCTTCTGCAATAATCTTCTAATTTCTTGCAATTGATCTAACAGTATGATTAAAACTATGTAAAATGGCCTTGATGATCATTACCTGTTGTTTTGATAATTGTAATAATTATTTTTGTCCCCTACAAGAATAGTTCAAACCTGCATCCAGCCATCCTGATTTACATTTTCTGCGATTTCCCTAAATTGCTTCTGGCAACAGCCAGGATGGTTCCTTTAAAAGCGCACAGCTGACTTCCTTCCCCATCCTTCCCTAATCCGATGGGACCGATGACCTCAGTGTTTGGTCCCCTCCCCCAAATCAACCAGATTGTTGATCTTATCCTTAAAATAGGCAGCATCATTTTCATCCAAAGTCCCAAATGGTACCTTGCTTATATCTCCAACAAAATTTAGAATTCTGAACTTTTTAATCTTGTGCTCATGTCTAGCTAACTGCTCAGTTACACTTTGTGAATTTTATACCTTGTGTACATCCCAACATAAAGCCTGTTTTGCACTAGTACATTTGAAGGTGCTCTTATTAAGTTGTAACAATTTCTTATGGCAAAAATCGACATCTCTTGATAAACAATTTTTGGTTGATTCAAATTTCTACTTAATTCTGATAGATTAAAATAACTTACAATTCTTCAGGGTGACACTGTACAGACTGCCCATACTTTTGTCATTATAATATAATCCTAAGGATGACTGAAATTCTGTCACTAGCAAGTCTTGCTGTTGCACTACTGATGTAATGCCAAAAACTAGGATGGCCAATCCTATTCTTGAGTGCATTACCATGACCCTGTAAATTAAAAGAACTGTTAATCTTTTGGCACGCACTTTTAGACATTTGTTTTGTCTTAACGGAATGACTACATTGGGTCCTTTAACTTCAATAACAGTGTTTGGACTGCGCCACTGACTAACTTTTTAGAGCGACCACGTTGCATGCTTTCATCAAACAGAAAAACTTTACCATCTTGTCAGAGCGTTTTTGGATTCTGTGTCTTATCATAATATTCTTTGTTTTTTATTTTCATTTGGGCCATTACTGCTCTTGCATTCTGATACATTATTCTCAACCTTATCTTCAAATTAATTACATAATTATTGTGATTGTAGATGGCCTCTGCCAGCTTTTTCTTTAATACTTCCAGCACATTATATACTCTTCCAAAGAACAGTTCTGTGGAGTATAGATTGTTGTACTATGAGGCATGGTATTAAATACAACATTGCATATGGAACCCAAGTGTCCCAATTTAGTTGATCTGTGTCAACGTATTGTGGTACAATGGGTTCGTTCTAATGCTCCTTTGGCTTGTGGGTGATAACTGGTAGTATTGATTTTGTCTATATAGTAATCTGCATACCTGATGCATTGTTTCACTCATAAAATTACTATCCATGTCACTGAGTAATATCGGCAATATATTGTACTTCTTCTCTACCAGTACTCTAGTGACTGTTTCTGCATCTTGCTGTTTGATCAGTTTTGCTATTAAAAATTTGGTTAAGGCACCTTGAAAGATAAGTATATATTTATTACGTAGATGTATTTGAGTGAGTGGGCCTACAATATACACATTACAATGTTCGAACATGTGTTCTGGGGTTTATGATCATAGGCATCTTTAATATATTTTGCTTTATCTTATTCCTTTGACAGCTTTCGCATTTGCAAATATGCTGCTTGATATCAGCTTTTGCACCATCTCTGGTAAAATACTTTTTGACTTGTTCTTATAGGTCTGTCTATGCCTTGGTGTCCACCAACTGGGGAGACATGATACTGTTTAAGAATTTTCAATTTGTCTTTCTGACTTAAACTATCCTTACGCTGAATCGCTGTCATGTCACCCTTTGGGAACATCTGTCATGGTCTCTTGGTCATTCATGGTCACGTTTGACTCTGTGTTATCACCTGGTTCTTGCTCATTAACATTCCTTGCAGGATGTTTTGTATCATTATTTCAGTTGCCCTGATGTTCCATATTCTTGAGAGGACATCTGCAACCAAATTCCTTTTACTGCCTTTATAGATAATTTGGTAATCATACTCCTCCAATTTTATCCAGAATTTAAACAGCTGATCTGAGGCACTGCTGATTCACATTTGTGGCTTAAGATTCGTACAAATTGTAAACTTGTGCCTGAACAAATAAGGTTGGAATGATTTGATCACCCAACATATGACCAACATTTCCCTCTCAATAGTACTGTAATTTCTCTCACTACCAAGTATGCCCCGACTTAAAATGCTCCTATACAGCTCAGACTCACATCAGTTGTGACTATAAAGTCTTTATTAAAATCAGAATAATTCAGTATTGAAGGGTTCAACAACTTTTCCTTCAGTTGTTGAAACGCTTCTTCTTGTTCTGTTCTCCATGTATAGACAGCTCCCTTTTTCAAGATGTCATATAATGGCTTTGCCATTTTACTGCAATTACTTAAAAATCAATGATAATTTCCACTTAAACCCAGGAATGCCTTCAATTGTGTTGTAGTCTTTGGTTGTGGATATTGCTGTATCACTTCCACTTTCTTTGGATCTGGCTTTAATCCATCACCCTCACCAATGTTCTTTGTAAGCTTTAATTGATCAGTCCCACCAACATTCTTTGTAATCTGCTGTAATGTATGGTGTGTCAGCCATTGGGTTGGGTCCTGGAGCCATGTGGCCTACTGGCTCATGTCAGGGCAGCTTCCACCAGGGTCGCTCTACCACTGATAATCTTGTGTCCCTCGAGTCTGCCAACTGAATAGCCTTTTCCAGATGCCAATACCTGGTTGCCATCTTTTTGATTTACAAAAAGCGTATGACATGACCTGGCATCATTGACCTTGCCACATTGTACGAGTGGGGTCTCCGAGGCCCGCTCCCAATTTTTATCCAAAATTTCCTGTCGCTTTGTACTTTCCATGTCTAAGTTGGTGCCTCCCATAGTTCCCCCCATATCCAGGAGAATGGGGTCCCGCAGGGCTCTGTATTGAATGTATCTCTATTTTTAGTGACCATTAATGGTCTAGCAGCAACTGTAGGGCCGTCCGTCTCACCTTCTCTGTATGCAGACGACTTCTGCATTTTGTACTGCTCCACCAGTACTGATGTTGCTGAGCAGCACCTACAGGGAGCCATCCATAAGGCAGGGTCATGGGCTCTAGCCCACGGTTCCAGTTTTTGGCCACAAAGTCATGTGTTATGCACTTCTGTCAGTGTCATACAGTTCATCCGGAACCAGAACTTTACCTTAATGATGATCCACTCACTGTAGTGGAGACATATTGATTCTTAGGACTGGTTTTTGATGCCCAGTTGACTTCGCTTCCTCACTTTTGTCAGTTTAAGCAGAAGTGCTGGCAGCACCTCTAAATGCCCTCCGCTGCCTGAGCAACAACAACTGGGGTGCGGATCGCTCTACGCTGCTGCAGCTCTACAGAGCCCTTGTTCAATCTCGCCTTGAGTATGGGAGTCTGGTTTATGGTTCAGTGGCACTCTCAGCATTGCATTTTCTCAACCCACTGTGGCACTCACCTAGTGACAGGAGCTTTTAGGATGAGTCTGGTGACCAGCATCCTGGTTGACGCTGGAGTCCCTCCACTGCAGCTTAGGCATGCACAACTGCTGACCAGTTATGTTGCACATGTTCATAGTTCTCCCGTGCTCCAAATTACCGTCTGCTTTTCCCACACATGGTGGTTCATCTCCCACATTGGCGGCCCAGGACAGGGATTCCAATTGTAGTTCATGTCCGATCCCTTCTTGCCGAACTGGAGTCCTTGAATTTACCACCTATACTTGGCCCTAAGAACTCAGTTAACCCCGCGGCTCTCCACTGCTACTTCCTCTCGATTCTTGACATGTACCGAGGCCATGAAGTGGTTTACACTGATGGCTCGATGGCTGATGATCATTTCAGCTTCATGTATGTCCATGGAGGACATATTGAACAGCATTCCTTGCCTGATGGCTGCAGTGTTTTCACTGCCGAGCTGGTGGCTATATCTCGTGCTCTCGAGCACATCCGTTCATGCCCTCGGTAGTCGTTTCTTCTGTGTACTGACTCCTCGAGCAGCCTACAAGCTATTGACCAGTGCTAACCTCGTTGTCCTTTGTTAGCAACCATCCAGGAGTCCATCTATGCCCTGAAATTGTCCAGGTGTTCAGTAGTGTTTGTCTGGACCCCACGTCACATCGGAATCCCAGGCAACGAACTTGCCGACAGGGTGATCAAAGAGGCTATGCGGAAACCGCTTATGGAGCTCGGCTTCTCTGCAACTGACCTGTGTTCAGTACAATGCTGCAAGGTTTTGCAGCTTTGGGAGACGAAATGGCATAACCTTAGTATGCACAACAAAGTGCATGCCATTAAGGAGACTAAAAATGTGTGGAAGACCTCCACACAGGCATCTCACAGGGACTCTGTGGTTCTCTGTCGTCTCCGCATTGGCCACGCTTGGGTGACACACAGCTACCTCCTGCACCGAGATGACCCACCTCAGTGTCAGTGCGGTGCCTGGCTGACAGTGGCCCATATCTTGGTGAGCTGTCCTTCTTTGGCTGCCCTGTGATGGACTCTTCAGTTACCGGACTCATTGCCATTAATTTTAGCTGACAATGGCTCATCGGCCAATTTAGTTTTTATGTTTTATATGTGACGGTGGGTTTTTATCACTCTGTACAGTTTTTGCACATGTCCTTTGTCTCTTTGGTTCTCCACTCTAATGCTTGTAGGCTGGAGGTTTTAATGTGTTGCAGAGTGGCTAGCTTTTTCTTTGTATTCTCGTGGTCGGCCAGCCACGGTCATCTGCTCTCTTGTTTTTATCCCTTCTACCTGTTTCTTGCTTCTCTCTGTGGTTTTCTTTTCCTCTTTTGTCCATAGTAGTGTTGGTTGTCCTCCTGTCATTCTTTTGGTTCTTCCATTCTCCTGTTATTGTGCTGTACATCTCCTTTCTTTTCTTCTTTCCCTTGTGTAATTATTTTACTGGAAACAAGGGACCGATGACCTCGCAGTTGGCCCCTTCCCCCCTTCCTTAAACAAACTAACCAAACCAACCAAACGGATTTAGCCGCTCAGATTATTTTCTGTTCCCAAACTTGAAAAAATGGCTCGGTCGTCGAAGAATTTCAACAAATGAAGACGTGATGTTGGCAGTTAATGGCTATTTTGAGGAGTTACACAGTTCTCATTATAAAAAGGGTACAGAACTGAAATGAGATTATGCTGAAAAATAAATCCATTTTTTTCCAAAATTTTTCAGTTTTCTTTGTTGGGTAGGATACTTATGGGACCACCCTCGTATTGTTATTTCCACTGAGTGAGGGCAGTAGTAAGCATGCCTCTGAGGTGATCAGACATATTTTGTGTGAACAGTGTAATTTTGGCTTTGTTAATGTGAAAAATCAAAAGACTATGATATACTAAAATGTGAGAACATATATTAACATAACAACAAAAATTCTGCAACAACAATCTTCAAGTCTATTTAGATCAATTCAATCATGAGGACCTCAAATGTGAGAATTTCAGCTTGAAGAATCAAACCCCTAGACAAGAAGAACTGAAGCCAACTCTACATGAAAAGATAAGTAAATTAGAAAGTTTATTGTAATCTTTGCTCCTCTTGAATCTTCATAAAAGACTAATGTGGACAACAGCTGCAACTAGGAAGGAGGGGGTAGATTACAAATGTGGGCGTCATCCATGACTAATTCACTAATAATGAAGTTTTGTACGTTGCAGAAATTGCTTTAGTTCATTGATTTTTGAAATTTATCTATGAATAAATTTTTGACCACATGGAGCAAAAAAATGAAGGTTGCTCAACAAAGGATCTCTATATCAACAGTGATGATGTACTGCCAATAATGATGGACCAGATCGAATGAAAGTTATGAAGACTTTACGACTACAACCATGGACATCAAAAAGGAAAGATAAGTACAAATGACTTTTGAAGTTAATTTGTTTGTGGATTGGTGTGCTTGTTAACAAAAATGAATAGGGACAAAAGCAAAAGTGAGGTAGAAAGGAAAGCTGCAGGATTGCAGGATACTGTCAGGACATGTTTGAGTTGAGTGAAATCATAGTCAGTAAAGAAACAGTAATGGTTTATGTTTTGCAGTTAATTTTGGCAAAACTAGAGGAAATGGAGACAGATAACAATAGCAAATTTAGTGCAGTTAATGATCAGTTAACTGAAATAAGAACTGAAAACAATAGCAAAATGGACAGAGTACAAGATCAGATAGATCAACTTAGTAATCAAATTTTAGAGTTAAAAAATGGGTTATCAGAGGGGTTACAAAGTGTGAATGAAAAAGTTGATGTTTCAGAAAATAAATTTATTATTTTAGAAAATGAGTTTGTTGCTGAGTCAGTGAAACAATCAAAGAATGTTGATGACATCAGTGTTGAACACAAGGGCATAGAAGGAAGAAACCAACAAAATATTGCCAGTTTAATCCAAAAAATTTTAAATGTAGAAAACAATATGCAAATGAATGTAACTGTTTTAGATCAAAATTTTCAGCAGTTCAGAAAATTTATATTAACTAAAATCTGTGTTCAAACAATGGTACTACATGGTCCAACACTCCTATCAAAAGTTTTCCATCAAATAATTTACATCCAGTGGATCTTCTGCACTACTGCAGAGATAGTTTTGTGTCAGGCATGAATGACAATCAAAAAATTAAATTTGTTAAAAGATTTCTTGGAGGTGAAACTCTGTTATGGGTAAATTTAAATTTAAGTCAGTGGGAAACATATCAGAACTTTGAGAAAAGATTTTTAAATAAATTTTGGTCAGAAACAGAACAGGGGAGAATCAGAAGTGAATTTTTGAATGGTCTTAATTATAGGAATAGGGACAGCACTTTTAAAGAGTTTTGTAAGAACCAACTTAAAAAAAATCAGCACATCTTGACAAACCATTTGACAAAATTGTCTTGATTGATGCACTTAAAAGGAGATTACCAGAAAGACTGCAGTGAGATTTAGTGCACAGACCTGATGATTGTCTAGAACAATTTTTATGATATGTTGACAGGCTGGATAGGACAGTAGAAAGAAGTATGTACCATAATAATAGGAATGATGGAAATCACAATGGGAGTAATCACAGAAACAGAAATAATGGTAACTTCTATCAGGATCAAAGTGTCACCAGAGAGAGAAGTTCTGAACATGGGGATAACCATGGGCATTTCAGAAGAAGAAACAACCATAGAAGTAGTTACTCAGGAAACAGCAGTTCGCCTCAGTGAAAGGCTACAGTTTTGGGGGAGAAAACATAACAAGCACATGACTCCCAAGTTACACTTGCAATTAGACAATAATAACAATGTTAATGATATTGCACATGTATCTGAAATTGAACAGAAGGAATATCAGATTTCTCATTTATGTTTTGATCAAAAGTTTTGGGATACTATGTTTAATTATGGTGATGTAGCACTTACATCTTGGGTGGAAAACAGGTGATGACTGTATTGGATCTGAACTAGGTGATATTTTCGATGTAGATGTGAACAACAGCTGTGAAGTAACTGAGGTTGGTAAGTCTTGAGACTGATGGCTTACTGCAGATGAACGTAGGTGAGGTAAGTGACTTTGATGGAGATGAGACTTGTATTGTCAGTGATGTTGATGACGAAGTAATTTTGGAGGAATATGATGCTGATGAGTATCAGGTATTTGTGGAGTTTAAGAATAATGCAGTTTTAGAGTTATTTATAAATGACATTGACAATACAGTTAAGGTAAGTGGGGTATGTAATATTGTATGTGAGGGTCATGGTATACCAGTCCAGTCAAAACAGTTTATCATTAATGTCATGCAGAGTAATGATCCAGACAGTAAAGGTAAGGTAAGTGTGAGCCTGGAGAATAAAGGTGAAAAGTTTTTGAAGTTTGTTTGGGACCAGATTGATGATAACGTAGATAATGGTGCATTCTGGAATAAGTTAGCTGTGGCTGTTCAAAATTTGCATCTCAATTGGTGGAATGAAGTGAAAGAACATCTAAGCAGGAAGTGCAATTTTGACAGTAATGTGTTTTGTGTTCCTTCTGTAACAAGTGATGTTAATTGTGCCATGGAATCTGTTCATTGTGTCTAATCTTTACCTTACAACATGAGTAATCAAAGTAATGTTATGAGACCTGTAAAGCTGACTGTGTGGATGTAGCATTTGACGAAATTGAAAGTGATCTCTTGTGTGAAGTGTCTGACAACAAAGAGGATTATTCAGATTTTGGCTGTCCTTACATTAAAAATTAAGACTGATTAATGGGAAGGCAACTGTTTGATTGATACAGATAGCCCAATTTGTGGTGTATCTGAACAATTTAGAGACAATACCAAGTATAGTAAGAATTTTGTGGAAATGCCCATTGTAGGTGTAAAGATAAGAGGAGCTACAGGTAAGCAAAGCAAATTGGTAAAATCTCGGATACTTTTAATTTTTAGTATAGAAGACAAGACCTTTGAACATGGATGTGTAGTGATCCCTAGTCTGGAAGAAAATATACACTAAATTTGCAGGTTCATACAACAATATAATTTTGTTATGTGATAGATTTATGATTTAGATTTTGACACATATATGCCATGTGACTAAATGGGTAGATCCTTTTACAGTTTTGAAATGTGACAATGCCATTAAATATCTAGTATAAATTTCTTATTTTAGAATGCTATTAGTGTTAAATAATATCGTTATTATTCTTGTGTACTCTGCAGAAAGTGATTAAATTTAATTGTCATGAACTCTTGTGGGTAATGTCATGAGTGTTGTGGTTAATTGATTGAAGACTCATTTTATTCATGTACACCGTAAATACTAGAAATAGTATCTTGAAATATCATGTGTGCAAATCAAATGCATGTGTAAGCTAAACACAGAATTCTTATGTCAGCACATCATGGACTATGGTCCATACTCATTTTGTAGGCATTTGTTGGATGCTGCGTCAGTGAAGTCCAGTTTGTCTTGCTTGTGTACATAAGTTTGTTTTATCTGCTAATTGCTAAGTAAATGTTACTTTGAGATATTTTTAGTATATATGTGTATATTACCTTGCTAGTTCATTTTTTTCATTGCATTTAGCTCTGTTTATTCTTTTTAATCCATTCTGATGAGAACCCTGAATACTTATTTTTTTCAATATAGATAGCCAAAACATATGCTGTGTGATGTGAGGGAGGTATTGAACAGCATACTTAGTATATAAAATGATATTTCAGGATTTGACGTGAAAGCTTGATAGGAAATTACCTATCTGTTGGAGTGTGTGATAAGAAATTTAGGGAGGAAGCTGAAAGATGTGGGTGGATCCACTCCCACATTCGTGTATGGCTGCACCCTTGTTGATCCAGTCAACTTTCTCAAGAGATCATAGGTGCTGGGTAATTTGTCAACCACAACAGTCTTGTGACTGAAATTTGCAAATTGTTAGCCAAGAAATAATCCTGTATGCAAAATTCTTGTATTTATATAAATTTCAAGGAACTATTTGTTTAGAAAAGTAGTCACTGCAATGGACAGCGTTATTCCTTTTTTTTCCCCAGGTAGAGGGATTAACTTCACAATACATTATGTAACTTTAAATTTTGTTTGACTTGAATTTAATGCTGTGGAAGGTTGATGTTCTATGACTCATCATTTGTTATGTTCAGCACAGGAAAGTGAAAACTTTAAAAAGTTCTATGAACCATGTTGTAAATATCAGAAACTGATAAAATTACGCACTGTTAGGTTAGCAATCATTCATTTCAATTAACTTTCTGATCTCAATGCTCAGTACGTATTTTCTTATCAATTGTAAATGAATTTTCTAGGTTTATATGTACGTAGGTTAGTTTGTAAGGACAATTAGCAAATAGTGTGGAAGACATTTACATCTGTGATCATGAATTATGTATAAACGATATTATATAACAAGATGTACACATCTCTGATTTCACAGACTGATTTTGGTCCTCAAGCTACATGATTATGTCATTATTCAGTACTATTTATGACTCTCATTACCTGTATTTATTTTGAGTAGTGCATTATTGTATATCATTGGCACCTGAGTTGTGTGCAGACTCACGCTTAATTCTGTTTTGGTACCCCTGATCATCATGACTGTGTGTGTGTACTCAAGACGAGTGTACAACTACTGATTGATACTAGATGCTTCCTCTAATTATTCTTTACACCTGATTAAACTTATTGTTATATGATTATCAACTTTATTCATTTTGTTGTGTCAAAACATTTCTGTGTGTACCCAGTGTGGTTTGGATTCATGGGTCGTTCCCCATATTGTAAGCATAGGCCCTAATATTTTTTAAAATTATTTTCTCCTTTCATGAGATAACTGTGGTTTATGTGGCTGATTGATTCTGTTGTATGCTCCTACTTGTGATCAAATATATTCTTCTAGCCATTGTGAGTTTTTTGTCGGCTCACTCGTCATACACTTAGGATCTGAATTTTGATGATGATTTTGAAGAAGTGAATTTATAGATGCAAACTTGCAATTTGTAATTCTAGTGATTCACATAATCTCTGCACTTATCTCTGTAGTTTAGTGTTGTAATATTGTAGTTTTGACTTTGTAGCATTTGTCTTGAGACAGAATGTTCCACAGATCCAAAAATCTGAATAACATGTCCTCATATATACATAGATTATGACATGCATAGTAGATATTTTTCTTATGTTTTCTGTAATATGTTATGTATCAGATACTTCTATACATCTGTAATCTATCTTTTGGCATCATTTTGTGCACCATATGGCAAACCATATAAGTAGGATACAATATATTGTAAACACATTGTTTGCATATTATGTGAGGGGGATATTGTAATGGGACATCCTTCTCTAGCATTACCTTTTCTCAATGTTAGTTCATGATACCAGTATTATTTTTCGAATTTTGGACAGGTCAGTACTATCTCAACTGCTTTTCTGAAAACTTTCATGCAGTTTTATACACAGTATGTTATATTTCAAGCTAAAATTCATGAAAAGGAATTATTTTATTTTGGATGTTATGACCAATAAGTACTAGTTCTGAATGCACAGTTAAAATTTTTTTTTAGAAACATTTGAAATTACGGGTTATTTGGCACACTTAAAATTTCTGTTTTTAATTATGCAATTTAGAAGTGTTTACTATGTTTATTTCTGGATTCATTTATGAAATAATAATCGAAACTAATAGAAATTCATTTGTCAAGAAAAATTGTAAACCTTTTGGAATATTGTCATTTCCACTGAGTGAGGGCAGTAGTAAGCATGCCTCTGAGGTGATCAGACATATTTTCTGTGAACAATGTAATTTTGGCTTTGTTAATGTGAAAAATCAAAAGACTGTATGATATACTAAAATATGACAAAATATATTAATGTAACAACAAAAATTCTGCAACAACAATCTTAAAATTTAATTAGATCAGGTCAACCATGAGGACCTATAATGTGAGAATTTGAGCTTCAAGAATCAGGCCCATAGACAAGAAGAACTGGAGCCAACTCTACATGGAAATATAAGTAAACTAGGAAGTTTATTGTAATCTTCACTCCTCTCAAATCTACATAAAAGACTAATGCGAACAACAGAAAAAGGCAATGCAGTATGCACATGCTACATCATTTTTGATGCTCTACAATGAAGTAGTTCATTATCAAAAGCCCTGGTGATCACATTATCCAGACCTTTGCCACAAGCTGCCCCATTTAGCTGCATTTTAATTATTTCAGCATAACTCCAAATTTGTGCTTTTTTGTTGGGTAAGGAAAGCACATACAACAACTTCTGTTTTGGGAAATATTATGCTGGAAGTAGCCTACTACATATGATAACATACAATTTTTTCTAGAAAATGTTAGCTTTTTACCAAGTAATTTGTCAATTATGACTTGTGAATTTACTGGTCAACATTGTCCATTAGCTGATACTGTTTCTTCAAGGATTTAGTCTTATGTAGTCCTTAGATTCATTAACCTACACACTGATTATACAAAAAAGCAGAGTTTCATAGAATGACCATGATAATTATTTGAAAATACAGGGTGGGTGAGGATTAATTTCCTACTGAAAACTGTTTATAAGTTTTTAAATACTTAACTAATTTTCATGAAACAAAACATTTTGTTCCATACAATGGTAGAACTTATTATATCTCATTTACATCATTGCATATATCAGTGGTGGACCATGGCATAAGTCTAACCTTTCATGAGTAAGCTCAGCTGGCATCCCAGTACAAAGTATGGCAATCCGTGGTACAAGTACAGAGATGGTGCGAAGTGTGAAAGGACCTCGTGCGTCAGTATGTGCAAAGATCCTAAGGAATTTCTACTTAAAGCTAACTGACACAAGTTCAGAATGAGATGTTATGAGCATTTGTCTGCTATCAGCACGCAGGATGAAGGAAAATGTGCAAGAGGTTCAGGAAATGTTTACTTGAAGTCTTCAGAAATCATAGAGCCAGGCATCTTGCAAAAGTGGGTTAACCTGATCCCAACTGTTGTGAAGAAAGAGTTGAAATCACATTACTGCCAGGAATTATTGGCAGAATACTGATTATTGGTTGGATTACAGGGAGGTGATGCTTGCTTGGTGTGAAGTATTGAAATCTAATATGAGTCGGGATTAAAAGGCTTTTATGCTTTTCTGTTCTCCGTTTATAATTGGATTCTGGAAGTTAAATGTAAAGGAAAGACTTTCTTTTGTATTAAAGTATCTTTTATTTAAACAAACTCTTATAGACTCAGTGTGAAAAATCAATATTTTAAAAATGAAAAAAAGCTTTATTAAAACAAAATATAGTTCATTTTTTAAATAATATGCTACAAAAAATTTCTTGCATCACTATTGAGAAAATGTACCTCTCTGACAACATACTAGACATGGGTGTACCATTTATACCACAGATATATAAACTGTAGCAGTTTTCCATTCATGCTGTTGTAAAGAACCTGCTTGATGTCAAGCGCTTATTTTACATTTTTTTAAAACAAGTTAACTGTTTGCTTTCAGAAATCAGCAGTAAGATATGTGATGTTCCCTTATAGGGAAACTCAGTTGTAACAAGCAACAGATTATTGAAAATAAATACAATTCCATATCCAGAAAACTCTACAGAAAATAATTTATAATTAGATTTTAGAGGTGCTATGACTATTAATAAGTCTGTCTCTTTCATGTGAGTTAAAAGAGTTCAAATTTCGAAAATTTTGGCTTTGTATTTAGTTTTTATGTGACACAGAATTCTGTAATATTGTACATAAAATAGCATTTGAGTATAGGAAATTAAATTGTACTTTATGTTCTGTACAACTGGCAATTGTAGTATTGCTAACAGTTGCCCCTGGTGTCTTGAATATGCATCTGTAGTTAAATCACAAACTGTCAGATGACATGTGATAAAAATGATTGATCATACATTCACAAATTACAGTGACTATGAAAAATCTTTATTTTCATGAAGTATGGTTAATATATGCAGGTCTTTCTCCTTGTCATCAGATGATCTATCACAGGATGAAATCATCAACTTATTTCTACACATTATTTTCTTGAAGGAAGTAATGAGTCAGTACTAATACCTCCGAAACAGACAAAAGTATTTGTCTATATCTTTCATATAATACCCAGATAGTGAATTCTGTTAAATTATAGATGAAGAGGGAAAGGAAACAAGATAAAAATTGAAAAAAGTCATCCCAGTTTGAAGAATAATGTAACAAGGAAAGCTGAAAGTGCATGCAATGGTGATATTTGGAATGAGTTTTAGAGAAAGGCTGCATACTGAACTAAGAGGCAATCATGAGAGTTCAATGAAAAAAAGTTAATTATGGATGAGGATGGAAAGCTCTTGAAGAACCATTATTTTTGAGGGAACAAGGAGACAGATGGAGGACCATCTAAACAAACTCTGAGAGTTTTTAAACTCTGTATCACTTCAGCATTATTATATAAAGAAATAATCCAACTCTCATGGAACTTCATTGGCAAACATCTATTGCCACTCCTTAAATACAATTTGCATTGATGACTGATGGTGAGAGTAGCAATTTATTTTCTCTAATTGAAACAGAAACCTGAAAGTCACTTTTAATGCTTAAAATATACTTTGTCACAGCCTCATATTTGAGGAAAAAATTATATTCTCTTTTGTGTTTGTATTGGAGGTATCCTGGAAATCAATAACGCAGAGCCTTCATAGAGAACTATAAATCCAGCACGTAGCTATACCCAACACTTTCAAACACATACTATATAATAATTCACACAATTGTTTCATAAAATTGCACATTAATTTTACAAAACTGCTCATTCTAGATACATCACATAATGACCTATGTTGCATATCACACTCCACTATTATTTTCAGCACAAGCTTCCAAGCATATAATGTCCTGCATTGCCGCTGCCTTTGCTACTGCTGGTATCCTGTACAGCTTGAGCTCATGAGTAGCTTATTAGGTATTATTTTGTCAATGTGTGTGTGATGCCCGTGCTAGCAGAGCTAAGAATGCCAGTAACCTGAAGACCACAATCAGTGCAAAAAGGCTGATAATGTCCATGGAAAAATCATCCTGCAATGAAAAATACAATTTTTTATTAATATATGAATTTAAAAATTAAAACACAAACACAGTCACTCACTCATGAACTCTAATGCTATCTCTCTCTCTCTCTCTCTCTCTCTCTCTCTCTCTCTCTCTCTCTCTCTCTCTCTCTCTCTCTCTGAGCACCTATTGAAGAAGTAGCAAAAAATGAAAATGTAATCAGTAAATTAATACAGAAAACATAGTTATGTACCAGAAAGCAGCGAACTGTCTGAAACAAACAAATACAGATATATTCACCAACTGTTAAAACCTTTGACCCCTCACTTTGTGAAAGAAGCAGACAACTGAAAGATGAAGCAAGACTTCAGATTAAGCAGGAAAGTCACTCTTTTCCTGCTTTAGAAAGTGACAGCACATCCCAAAAGCCCAATAATTTATAACTATTTTATGTTTACTTTCTCTACTTGTTTTTATTTGATCATAAGAGCATATTTGTAGGCCAATAACTACAACAGAAAATTTGTATTGAATATCAAGATTTTTGAACCACAGATTCATTTATATTCAAATAAAGAGAATCATGAGAAAAGAGAAATGTTAGGAAAAGCATGTGAAACATAAAATGGAATGATAAGATTCTGAAAATCATGTGTACTTAGAGACAAAGGGAAGGGGAGTCTAATGGTGATTAGAACATTCATTGTTATTAAAGAGAAACAGTGATATACTGCAAGTAGTTAGCCAGTATACTGAATAAGCTAGAAGAGTTTTGTAATCTACTACAGCCAATAATATAGCTCCATAAAAATATTTCTGTATCAAGCACACTAACCATCAACAGCATCTGCATTTTAATAGCTGCCATCCCTTCTATACTAAATGTCTCTCCCATATAGCCCAGCTGCCTCTATGTAGTGTGCATCTGTAGGGAGTGCCAGTATGCAGAAGATCTTACTAAGGTCTTAAAAGACAATTATTACCTTCCATACCTAGTCCGAAAAGCACATCTCCCATGCCATAGGCACACATAACCCCCCCCCCCCTTTCCCCATCTGAATCCTTTAAACACACCCAATAACCCAGTAGCAAAGGAGCAACCCCTCATTTCCCAGTATCACCCTGGAATGGAATGACAAACACATCCTTCCAGTGCTTCAGCAGCCTATTATCATGCTCAAAAAACATCCTACCTGATATCTCTCCCACTCCCCTGAAACACGTATTCCTCTGCTACCCAACAATACACAAAATATCTCGGTCCATCCTGCTGTCATACCTGCTCCATAGCCCTTTCCACATGGCTCAAATCTGTGTGCAAGACAGGTGCAAAATCTGTCCCAGACACCCAACCAGCTCATCCTATTCCAACTTCATCATCAACATATCCTGCTCTATCAGAGGCAGGGGCAACTGTGAAAGAAGTCTTACCATAGGGGCAGCTGTTAAAGAAGTCTTACCATATAAAAGCTCTGGTGTAACTACTGTACATCCTTTTATGTGAGCACAACTACCAGCTAGCTGTCTCCCTCTATGAATAGCCACACCTGAAGTATGGCCAAGGGCAGACTTGACACACCAGTGGCAGAACATACTGCAACCACAGTCTTATCTCCACAACTTCACTGCTGGCCGCAGTAGCCGAGCGGTTCTAGGCGCTTCAGTCTGGAACCGAGCGGCTTCTACGGTCGTAGGTTCAAATCCTGCCTCAGGCATGGATGTGTGTGATGTCCTTAGGTTAGTTAGGTTTAAGTAGTTCTAAGTCTAGGGGACTGATGACCTCAGATGTTAAGTCCCATAGCGCTCAGAGCCATTTGAACCATCTTTGAACCACAACTTCACTCTCCCTCATAACATCTCCCCCCCCCCTCCCCCTCCTCCCATTTCATCACTTTCCACCACTTCATTGTGTGTGGTGCAATTCTCCCTCGTTGCTCCAGGGAAAGCTCACTGGTGGCACATAACACATTACCCTCTGCCACACACTGTCAGATGGCTTGTGGAGTATGGATGTAGATGTAGATTCCTGTATCACCTGCTGTCTGTCTGTCTGTCTATCTATCTATCTATCTATTGCCCTCCCTCACTCCCTCTCTCGAACAACTCCTACCAACACAGTCTCTCACTCCCAGCTGAGCTGCACAATTTCTTTGAGCTCTGAAGATGTTTTCAGTCTGGTTTGTGCCAATCAACAACTCAATGTACAATGAGTTCTTTACCTTTACTCCTTCTAATATTTATATTAATAAGTCATTTGATTTGTATCAGAAATGGGTCACCCTGTGTATCACTGCTAAAATAGTGGCTACAAATATGTTAATTACCAAGGAAGGTATCCTGTCATCAACCCACTGCTTTACTACATACAGTCATGTTGGAAGTGGTAGGCTCTTGCCTTCCTCTGACTTATTAAATGGCTTACCCAGCCAGTTAGAGGGTGATTAAAAATTTAAAATGGTCTCTGAATCACAGTTCAGCTTCACATTGTTCACTAATACAAATCATTGCCAAAGATCAAACAAGTGAAGTTAGCAGAAACACTACTGCAAATGATTGTAAACTGAATGCTAGACATTTGGATTTGTAATATGGCACTTAGTCATTAAGCTGCTGAGTCACACACTGAACTATAGCATTACATTAATATTGCTTTCTCATACAGTAGATATGGAAGAGTTGGAAACATTATTTTACATGTTTGTACCTGTAGCAGGGAAACTGTATCATTTCAGACAAGAGTTCTTGTTCAAAATAGCACCTACTCCAACCACACTACAGGCCTTCAGACTGTGTAATGGAAATTTGAAAACATCTTATAGTTAGGCTTTGGTTGGGTGACTAACAATCACCATTAGCTTTAGCAGTGTTTCTTCTAGCAGAATGCATAACAACATAAGCTTAACTTGTAAACATCTCTGCTTGTTGTGTGGACTAAGTACCACACATTTCTGTATTGAAGTGCAAGGATGAAAAAACAGGGAAAAACATAAAGCAATTACACCAGGGAAAAGCAGATAACAGCAATGTCTGTGAACAAAAGCAATGCAGAAGAGTCGTGAATCATTAAAAAGATACTATTTCAAAATAAAAAAGGAGGAGGGAAAGAACAGAAATTCTTAGAATAAAGACTGGCAAAGAGAGAAGCAAAAGTAAGGTTCAGGTACTAGAAGAAACTATAAATCATAGTTGATGAAGATAAAAGAATGGGATGAAAGAATTGCAATAAGTGAAGACAGGAGAGAAAATTTTAAGAGGAAAATGAAAGAAGGAAATAGATGTTGCTCAGTTAGAGTGAACATACATACTGCGAACACAGTAGGGCAGACTGAGATTCAAGATTTAGTAACATACTAAAAATAATTACAAAAGAAGAAAATTCCATACACCAGAGATAAGTTGTTTCTTTACTTTCAAGTATGGTAATTTAAAAATATCAGTATACTGCAGTTACTCTGCACTTTTATTTAATAATACTTCAAATATTGGTATGACAAGGCCAGTAGAATTCGCATTAATTCTCAAGCAGATGTAATATTATTACTGAAAAGAAATGAGAGATTTATTGATGACTTTTCTAAACCCTGACAAAATATTTTATTGTATGGTTATGAGTTATACAAATAAATCAAGAAAGCATTCTGGAACTTTAGTGTTTCAGTAGCTGAACAGATGTGTTAAGAATGTATAAGCTGAAGAATCAGCTGGAAACTAACAAAATATCCCATTAATCAGATTTTTTAAGGATATAACAAGTTATTTGAGAATTGTTGATGGCTCAGGGCCATAGACTGTTATATGAGGCTTTTGATAAGAAAATAAGAAATTTTAGAATTAACTCTGGTACTGTGATAGGAGAGCGAAGTCAAAGAAATGTATGTTGAAAAAAATGTAGAATATAATTAACAGGAGATTTAGAATGTACCAACTGACAATGAGGTCATTAGAAGTGGAGCAGAACAAGACTGGATTTGAAGAATGAGGAAGGAAATTGACAATGGTCTCACTTAAAACTTCCAGGCTATCAGGCTGTAGTCAATGTATAAAACTTTCTCCTGACATTTCCTCTCTGTTTGCAGAAGACATCTTCATAGGCAAAATTAGTACCAGCCATGAAAGCTTACATTGTATGACAATGGTCTATACAAAAGAGCTATCTGGGATTTATTTGAAGAGGTATGGCAAACAACAGAAAACCTAAGTCATAATTACCAGATGGGCATTATTAGTGAACACTAGTATACTTTAATCACTTTAGAATTTGTCAAGGAAGCGTAAAAGGGATAATTACAAATATAAATGAAGAAAACTGGAAAGTAAAAGTACTTGAAAGACATAAAGAAGGAAAATAAATTATAGAAATTTTTCAAAATCACAGTTCGTTGTGAATGGATCTCTAGGTCCTTGACAACCAGCCAGCAGATATAAAACAACAGACTGGTGATTCTTATACAGGCTAGTAGATAAAAGATGCAACTTTAGTGGCATAAATCAAAACTATATTGTTTTTAAATTTAGGCATTTTTATAGACACTGAGGAAGACAATTCTTTAAATATGTAATAATAAGAATGTTCATTACATTATAAATAAATACTTTGTTCACATTTTTTAACTGTCTCTGTGCATAAAAGCATTCCAGCATGTCCACAAAAGTAAAAAAACAAAAACAAAGATAAGTACAAAAGTCTAACTAGTGTAAAGATCTTTAGAGGCTGTACACTAGCACATTTGGTAATGGTGGGGAAAAAGAAAAAAAGCAGTTGCGGCTTCCTTAAGGAATGTATATGGTGCTATTCTGAAGTATTTTAGGGAAACCATGAAAGACTACGTGAGATTTTGGAACCACCAAAACTAGTTAACAGTCCCAATGTTTGGCTTGATTACATAGTGGTAAATGAAAGATAATTAGTTACTATGGACTCTTTGCAGTTAAAATTAAGAAAATCTGCATTAACATGGTAAGGATACCATCGTAACAAGTGTCAAATATCTCACATGAAATTGAGAAAGAAGGAAAAGGTTTTGGAACCATAGAGAGGAGAGGGAAAGTGTATCTCAAAAACTGTGTTAGTGGAAGGAAATACATTAAAACAGACAGTAAGTTAATTACTCAAACTGAATACTGATAAACATCCAATTTTTTTTCATAATATGTGAAATATGAAAAATGAAAATGATAAATACAATGAGAGACTGTCAATGAAGAAGTAATATATGTTCTCACCTCTGAAAAGTTAAGTGTCTCGAGGACAACATGGCCACTGCTCGGACATGTGCTGTTTGCTCTTGTGCAGCTGATTTCTTCCACTCCAGACCACTGATTAATCAGCAGTGCTTCATTTCCATACTTGAACCAGGACAAGTAACTAAGCCACTCGAAGTATGAAGGAACAGATCTAGGGCAGAAATGTACAAGGAGTGAAACTCAAGAGTAAACATGTGCACTTCTTACCAATGGATGTGAATAAAAATGCTCTATTAGATTACTAAAGAATGGAGAATTTTAATTAAAATAAATATAGTCAAATCTTCACTATTATACACAGTGAGTCAGTAATATGCATACTTCCCACAAAATATTTGCCTACACTAACATATTTTATGTTAAAATTCCACTTTGTATAGTGAATAATTCCTTACTATTTCTTCAATGTACAAGTAAGTGATAAATGTTGGTGATATTTTTATTTGATTTAGTAACATCATACAAATACTATGTGTATGTTTGTTTTACTTGGGAGAGGAAGTGCCTGCAGATGCAAGAGAGAGAGAGAGAGGGAGAAACATTCCAATAAATGGTGACTTAGCTATACTAAAACTTACGCGCTATTAAGGAAGAATCCTCCAAACAGCAAGAACGGAATAACGACTGGTGGTCCTATGGAGAGCGCCATTGACACACTAGATGAGATGCATGAAATGAGGTATCCTGAAAAGACACAATATTCTTTAATGAAGGGTGTGGCTTTAGTATTTGATTTTTTACAATTAGTCTCAGCACAAATTTCACATCTTGATTTATTATTTATTAGCAACACAGCTAGTTTGCACAGCTAAACAGTAAATGGTAATTTAATTGAATATGTAATGTGTTTCTGCAACATATATAAACTGCATAAGAACTGTACAGGTAAAATGCTGCCAACAGCTTAATGCTTGATCAATGTCATTCTAATGTGCTAAGTTCACTGAGTGAAGTTAGTTACCTCATTTGTACTTATTTATTAAGTATTTTGGGCAATGAAATCCTTGCTTTAGACATAACTAAGAGAGAGATTATTTATATAAATATTTTAAAACCGACGAAAAACACAAACTCAAATGATTTGATGTTTTCTCTTGTATGTCATACACCCCAAATTCTGCTCATGGACTGTTACATATAACATTTGTTGGCAATGAAAAAAGTTTATTTGTTTCTCATTATAAACTCCACCCCCTACACACACTCAAAGGCACTTTTTATTTTAGTAATTGTTACTGCATTAAGGGGTGTGTGTGTGTGTGTGTGTGTGTGTGTGTGTGTGTGTGTGTGTGTGTGTGTGTGTGTGTGTGTGTGTCTAAATCTCAAATGATTCTTACCGAACGAAGTAGCCACATTGGCCACAAGTATAACAATTAATGTGGCAACTGCAAATCTCTGTGGATCTGGATTGAAGCCCACCAGGTAGTATGATACAGATGTGAAAATGAGAGGAATTACAATAAAAATTGGTAGCTCTGCCAAAGTTTTGCTCAAGAAATAAACATCTGTTCGATACATTCCATTTAAATGCTCCCTAGAGAAAACTGGTAGCTCTGAGCAAAACACCTGTAACAATTTCAAAAAAATCTTTAATATGCACATCTAATGCTTTTAATGACTTAATAAATAAATAGTTTTTCCATCTTTATTAACTTCTCATACATACAAAAGTTGACCATATATAAACAAAAATTTTTTAATTACAGCATGTTCAACATTTGGGTGATCATGTTTGTGACTAGCCAGAATTTAATGGTAGCCATCTGTGTGACTGGTCAGATACTTAGATGTAATACCTAGACAGAACACTGCACAGTAATTGCAGTACAGCTGGATTATTGTGCGGCAGTTATGGAAGCACATGGTCCCAACTTTCGTGAGATACAGAGCTGACTACAGTTAGGTAATGGAAGGAGTAGGTTGGGACAGACCTTGTACCTGGTATCATTTGTAAAGGAGTGACCAGTGGGATTTACTGAAAGCAAAAGCAACATAGTGATGACAGGGATTGATATTTTGTTGGTTGGTTGTGCAACCAAATATCACTTTGAGGGAAGAAGGTGGTATTTGATGTCTTTTATTGCAGAGCACGGGGAGAGGATTCATGGGCAAGGTGAACTGTATGTATCTCGTGAGTAAAACTTATTACATACAGACATAGAAAACAGTCAATATTAATTATAAATGTATAATTGAAGCATAAAAAAAGGAACTTCACTTATGATTTAAGAGCCATGGGTACCATTATCAAGAATGGAAGGTGATTCATGTAATAGGTTATAGAACACAAAACTGAACTAAAGTGTTGTATAGGAAACCACTGTAAGTTTTCTTTTTTTTTGGGGGGGGGGGGGGGCAGCAAAGGATTAAATAAAAGAGAGAAGTTTCTGGCATCCATTTATAAAGGCTTTCAGAATGTAAAGTTTGTAGTTTACAGAAAACTGATAATTTTTGATCCTCACTTTTTATACCATCGTTTGCATTTACTTTTACTGATAAAGCTATAATGGTGTCCTAAAACTGTTGTTATATGGCTAGCAAATAAATAAACAAAAGATTTAACTTGATTGGAGAATCTCTGGATATAAAAGGTTGCTTTTAGAACTACTCTAGTTGCTGAAATTCAGTAAATAACTACACATCAGTAACTTAAAGTAGGGAAGACAAATCTTTTTAGACATCTTTTGATGTGTATTACAGTTTGTTTTTATACTTACAGTTTTTGGAAGTGTTTTACAGTGACACAAAAAACTTCAAGGTATTGCAGGAACAAATTTCTGAAGACAAACTGAGGATGGGAAACTATAATGTAAAACCTCATACAACCACAATACAGATAATTCAAAATATGAGGATCAGTATCTCTCGACCAGTGGCTGACCTAAACAAACAATGAACTTCAGTGTGAGAACTTAGACAGGAGATTCTGAAGGTGTTTATTCTGTTTCATGTATCTCTGAGTGACTGTGTCATTCAGTGTTACACAAATGCTGGGCATGTTTGAATAATGCAGGCAGGCATTTTGTTTGGTTCATTTTACAATTAGCTTGAAAAGCAGTACCTACTACTTCAAGTTCCTTTTATGTATTTTGCTGATTGTTGTAGGTAATTTGCTCCTTTTTGTTTTATATGCATTTCCTTTCTCTTACACTAAATGAACACATTGAATTGTTCAGTTCTGTATTGTTATTCATTATTCTCAACTGATTGCTACCATGTCCAGTGGCAAAATTGGTGTCATCTGCTGCTCAGACAATGTTCTGGTAGGCACTGGTTATCATTATGCCTATGCCAGATTTATCTTGTTATAGCATCCATTGCAGTACCTTGAAGTTCCTCAGTGTCATTTGAAACATCCTGCATAACACCACACAACAGGCCATGTTGTTAATTTCCCTACTTGACAGGATTCACAAATACAGTGCATATTTTTGTGTGTTGTAAAATTTTTCTGAATTTGTTCAGAATTGAATACTTACATTTATTACAGCCAGTACATTTTGGAATGTCATGTTTGTAAGGAAAATAAAAAGAGCACCATTAATGTTCATAACACCATCTTGATCCAATTTCTGCCCAAAATATATGAGACCGATCAGAAAGCCAACCATCTGAAAACAAACAGAAGCCTGTTCAATCAACTGTTTACTTCATTTCAATAAATGAATGGATGTTCTGAAATTGTATGATCCTTGTAGTACCTATAAAACATAAATCATACTTACAACAGTTTGCAACAGTCGAACTCTTATTAAGATTGGTTCCTTGATGACACTCAGCCAAGATCTCCATAGTACAGCTCGGAATTGTGCACACCACGAGGCCTTGTAAGGTGAATGCACATTGTCAAAACCTTGCCAAGGCTGCTCTTTCCACATGGCTGATCTGAACTGTAAAATTTTAAACCTATCAATATTATGTGATAAGAAAAAATCTTTATGTGTCATACCTATTGACAGACCATAAAAATAGACAGACTCAATGAAAACAATTTAATGGCTTGTATAAAGCTTGTGTAAACTGAAGTTGATTTAATAGAATGAAATAACAGGTATTATAATAATAATGATGAATACTGCCAGTATTTAAACAGTAGTAGTATATATAGTTGAGTCAGCATAAGTTTTTTTATTTATTTATTTACATTTTCTTTGCGTGGAGCCATCGTAATGATGGCTTTTGCAAATGTCAGACTTAATACTATGGTTATATTTATACTTATAAAATACACTATATTCTGTAGCTGTTGCTTCTTATGTCTATTTTTTTACATTTATCGCATTACAACTGGATGCCAACCGCATTTCACTCCAAAATACCATTGGTGTGGGATTAAGAATGTTCCAGAATTTTTTGAACAGACCCTGTATTTCAGTATAATACATTGAATGAAAATTAAGTGGACTCAACTCATTAAATCAGGTTTGGTGAGGGTAAAGAGAAGATGTCATTTTTATTTGAAATATTCTGGACAAATGCAACGAATATGTGTAGGAAGCTATGTGCAATAATGCAGTGTATCTCTAATTAAACATTGTTCAAGTGATTGAAGGAGTAAGGGGGAGGGAGAGATAAATAGAGTTTAACGTCCCATCAACAGTTTGGTGATTGGCAATGGAGCAAGAAAGGGCTACAAAGGATGAGGAAGGAAATCACCTGTGCCCTTTTCAGAGGAAACTTTTTGGCATTTACCATGTGTGATTTAGGGAAACCATGGAAAATCTAAATTTGGATTGTTGTATGGGGATTTGAACTGTTATCCTTCTGAATAAAAGTCCAATATGCTAACAAATGTATCACCTGACTCAGTTTCAAGTGATTGAGTTCATCATTAAGTTGTGTTGAAAGAAGAGATGAAAGGAATTCAGAGCAAGCCTCAGAGATTTAATATCTGGTAATAGATAATATAAGTTCTTGAATGTCCCCTATAAACTCAAAATTCAGTATCATTTTTCTGAATACATTCTGCTATGAAATGAGTATTCTTGTGGCAGAAATTTTGTTTGTATGGGGGAATGGAAAAATTAAATACACACCTTAGTGTAAACACATTTTTGTTTGAGTTGAAAGTGTTCTGAGGCACAATAATGTATGCATCATTGAGGTGTACATCCTTGCTTGCAGACAATTGATGAGGGCAAGTAGTGAGTGCCTATTTAGTATTGTAGAGCTAATGTAGTTAATCTCATATCAAATGTGGTGACCCAGGGATAAGACACTGGACTCCTGTTCAGTTCGGCTGCAATTTAACTCCAGATTTAGGTATTCCATGATTTCCCTAAACCACTTAAGAAGAATATTGAGATGGTTTCTTTGAAAGAGCACAGCAAATTTACTTACCCATGCTTCCCCAAACAGAGCTTTTACTCTGTTACTAATAATCTTATCATCAAAGAGACATTAAATCCTAATCTTCCTTCTTTTAATGCCGTGACAGCATAAATTATTGAAGTGAAAATTCTGTCTGCTTAGCACAACTGGGATAAAGATACAGCTTACTGAAAGTGGTAAAATAGCAGTAAAGGGATTGCTACCTGTTACAGGAACACTAGCATCACAAAATGAGTGTTGAATCTAAAATATAGTTAGAGAAGACAGTGTCACCCAAAACAGTGCAACAAAAACAGCTTGAATAAGACATACATGGCAGAGCAGCTATCAAAATGTCACTGCTAAAGAATGATATAAAATTCATTGACCATCCTTTGATGTTTTAAATGCATTTATCTCCAGTGAGATCTGGCATATTTTTGGTGCAAAAGATGCACTGTACCACTCCGTGAGAGGAAATGCTATTTTGTTCAATAACTGCAAGCAGTCTATTTCCATATCATACACATCATCTAGTCTACAATGTGCCAGGACAATGTTGCTAGATGGGATAAGGTAGCCATGTGTGTGTGTGTGTGTGTGGGGGGGGGGGGGGGGGGGGGCGCATGTGTGCGCACACACATTACATGTGTTTTAGTTAGTAAGCTGTGAAGGAGGACATTGTCTAAAGGCTCAGCAATGATTTCAGTCTGTTGATCACTTGAAACCTTGATTATACAGTGTTTAGGTACATTTATCCATTCCACTGTTTGTGCTCTCACCAGTGTCTGATTAAGAAGAAAAGTATCAAACAATGGCCTGCACAGCTGTTTTACTGACCTGGAGAAGGCTTTGATAAGAGTGCCATGACATGTACTTTGGTGAATGTTATGAGAGGTAGTCATAATTTTCTGATCATCACATAAAAATGAAGATATGTAATTATTTTTTTTGTTTGTTTGCAGGAACATCTGCATCCTGGTACTCTTTCAAATCCCCATGCCACAGTCCTATATACACACCACCAGATGAGCCAAAACATAATGGCACAGTCCACTGATCAACTGTAGTATCACACAGTAGTTAATTTTCAGCAGCAGCAGAAATGTTGCAGTTGTGTTAGCGAACATCAGACAACCAGAATACTTTCAAAGTTTGACAGCTGTTTGTTTGAACTAAGGTTAGTGACAATCTAGTTCATGTAGTTCTGTTTTTGAAATTTTGTTTTACACCCTTTTCACTGGTTTTAAGTTTAGTCACAGCCTGCCTTTCCAATACCTTTGTCTGCCATCTTTCAATGCATGTCTGTGAAGTACTAATGCATGCTTTAAACTGTTTGGATATGCCAGTGTGTTCATTCTCTCCCACGAAAAGTTGTAATGTTAATTTTTTAACTTCTGCTGCCAGGCAGTGTAGATCAGGCTCTCCTAACCAGTGGACACAATGTTTTACTGTGTTTGAAAGTCCCATGGAGAGTGCTGCAGAAGTTTTTCCTATCCAGAGGCCTAAACTTTGTAACAGACATAAACTGCAGAGATGCAGAGTCCAATATATTCACTTTTATTTTATATAAATAATTGAGCTCATACTGCATCCAAAGCATGTTCCATATGCAATAAAAGTGAAACATCAGGAGACAAGCACAACACAATACAATCTGTGCACAATCACCGTGCTGGATGTGACACACACACACACACACACACACACACACACAGAGAGAGAGAGAGAGAGAGAGAGAGAGAGATTCTCTGTCCCCTCCCCTTCCTCCCTCCCTCTCACAAATATGCAAATACGTTTACAGCTGAAAATGCACTATTGTTAAATGTTTATTACACCTGAAATCTAAACAGGAGTGCCTAAGAGATTTAATTACCTGGTTTTAGTGGCACTTGTAGAGTGGAATGATATTTCTAGCACTAACAGTCAGACCATTACACACTAAATATTAATCATGTTGAATCCTATCATATAGTTTATATTGTTGGAGAATCATTAAAGTTGCTTTATGGTTCACAGGTGAGGGAAGGTGAAGTTGTATTATTGGATAAAATGTACTGCAACTGTCAGATTTTTAAGCAATATCTATCCATGGAAGATGCACCAAAGTGAACACAAGAGTTCACACATTAACAGCAACACAATGGTAGTTACACTACTTGACTTTAAGCTGCTTCAGTTTGTCACATGCAAATGTGTATCTGACTTATCCATTTCCACCTGAATCCACACAATCGTGCGGGTTCAATTTGTATTTTTTTAGGACAAACTGAATCATTTGCCTTGCTTCCAATTGACCTGCAACGATTGTGCAGGTTGAGCGCTACGCGTTTCTCATGTTTATGTTGCCATTCGGCACCAGCAGATTGCAGCACATGTTTAAGTTGATCAAGAAGTGAGCATTATGCCGGCACCTGGTTAGTACCTCATAATTAAGTTAAATTGAATTGTTTCGGAAATTTGCTGGATCTGGTTATTTGTAATAGTGTGTACAACATTGTGATATTGATAATTATTAGTAACTTCATATCTTTGCACAGTAATTGTGCGCTAAATTTGTACTAGGACGATTGTGCGGGTTAGGTGTTGACTGTGTAACTTCACCCTCGAGTGGGTGTTGTTGATTGTGTCATTGGCCTCCCTATATTAATGCTTCTCATACAGTTTTGAATGGGAAAGTTTTTATGCACATTCCCACCAAACATTAATTACAGTGCTGTTGAGGTCAGTGACAAAGAGGTGTGATCTGAGTTACCTATTTTTTGCATCATTCCCATTTTCTTACTAAAATATCTTCTTTTTAATTCTAGAGTCCTTCACTAATTGGAACTCCTGCTGAATATTTCTGTGAATATTTCAGTGAAAAGTTTTTGAAGAGGCAGCGAAATATACAAATATGTATAGTGTTGCAAAGACAGGGAAATCCCTAGGGACTACATCTCATGAACTGAAGGTGTTTTTTTGGGATAAATTTAATGATAGGGTGCATGAGGTATCCTAGGCTACCCATGTACTGGAAGAAATCTATTTCTTTATCAGCTATTAGTGACACTATGTCTAGAGACCGGTTCCTTGCACTCAGGAATAATGTGCACTTTGTTGATACTATAAAACCACCTGAAGAGGCTAAAACTAATAGACTGTTGGAAGTTCAGCCAGTGATCGACACAGCAAGAAGAAGATGTCACAGTTTGCCTCATAGCTTTAACTACTACAGTATTGATGAGCAAATGATCCCTTTTACTGGGCGTTGCAAACTGAAATAATATGTTAAAGGAAAACCAAGGCCTGTAGGTCTTAAAATCTTTATCATGACTTCAGCATCAGGTATAGTGTTGGATTTTGAAATTTGTCAGGGGCCTACTACATCTCTGGGTGATAAGTCATTAGGATTAGGCCCTTCTGTTATTTTACAACTAACGCAGACTCTCCCACAAGGAAGTTTTGTTTATTTTGATAGGTACTTTACCACAATTCCTCTCTTAGCAAAGTTTAAGGAGAAAGGAATGGAGGCTACTGGCACAATAATGGTAAACAGAATTAAGAATGTTCATTTGAAAGAGGGAAGAATGAAAAGAGGAGAGTGTCATTCATATGTTAGAGCAGATGAAGCTGTAGTAATTACTGAGTGGCAGGGCAGTCAGAGGGTCATGATAGCATCCACTTGTGCTGGCATTGAGCCAAAACGTAAAGTTCAAAGGTGATGTAAGCAAGAGGGTCATTAACTTGATGTAGATTGCCCTTTTGTAACTTAGCAGTACAATGCCAATATGGGTGGTGTAGACATTCATGATTGAGTGTTAACGAACGCGGTTCAGAACCAGAAAATGGACACTAAAGTGCTTGCTGCATTTCATAGACCTTTCAGTGGTCAACTGCTGGTTTCTCTACAGAGAGCACTGTCGTGAAAACCAGACTGCCAAAGAACATTATGGATCTGTTGAAATTTAGAATGTCTCTAGCTGAGGCTCTTCTGTCATGCCCAGATGGAAAGAGGAGAGCTGAAGACTTTGAAACACCATTAGATGATACATTAAGTACCTCCACAAAGGCAAAAGTTTACAAACCCCATCTGAAACCAGGTTTGGACAAGCGATATGATGGGTACGATCACTGGCCGACAGTGGATGATATTTTGTCACCACGAACATGTCAGTATGAGTGCTGCAGTTCCAGAACAAAGACAAAGTCCATAAAATGCAATAAGTACTTATGTCTTGCAAAAGGAAAGTATTGTTTCAAATTAGTTCATGAAAAGTGAAGCAGTCTGTACCATGACTTTGTGTTACAAAATAAATTTTTAAAAAATTATTATTAATTTTTTTGCCACAGAATATGATTTGCAATCTATGTAACATTTTTTATAATAACTAATAAATAAAAGTAATGAAAGAATAATTTTTTATTCATAACTGTTCCTCAGGCAACTTATAATATCAAACAAATAGCAGAAAGTCAGAGGATAATTGTGGTGAAATAAAACCTGACCCTCACGATTATGCTAGTTGTTTTCCCGCTACATTTTTTATGGAAGAGTTTTTTTATTATTTTTCCCAGTGTCTACTATGCCCAAGTATACAGAGAATTCAACTTTATTCACCATTTTTTTTTTTTAAAAAAAAAGGTGTTCATGGTGGAAAGGGTTATATATAAACTAATTAATATTTTTTTCATTTAAATTAATTTCTTAAAGATTAATAGTGTTTGCAGTACACAGATGCTTAATTGCTTCGATGAAACAAACAAATAAGATGGAGTACATCACAGCAGTACCTGTTAGAGAAATATGACATACAGGTTTAACCACAATGTAGTGAACATACCTGGAGTTCCCCATGCACTTCAGATTCAGCTTCAATGCGCTGTCCGATCTCAGAACGGGCAAAAGCATCACAGACCAACTCAACAGTCTGCCGACAGGCATCTTCCCGACCAGGCACGACGGCCAGCAGCTGCACGAAAAAGTCAGCTGGGTTGTAGTTGGCTGGGCAAGATGCCCCCATCCTGCAACATGCATATGCACTGAGTTGAACAACTAGTAACTATTTATATTCCTCCTCAGTAACTTACTACATAAGCCCCTGACTAAATGACTGAATAATCGTCTGTAAAATTACATGAAATGGCTGGCCAGTACTTATACTCCAGGAAGTAAAATTTCCATACTGCCAACAGGCACATTCAAAAAAGAAAAAAATATTATAGCTTTAAGACTGGTTGGTGCTTTTCTTGTGGAGGAAAGAGGTATAGGTTTGGGAAGTTTGGCAAGAATGACTACGTAAGTCAGGTTGAGAGGGATCTACCTGTTGAGAGGACAAGAGGAGACAAAGATATAAGGGAAACATCAGAGAAAGTGGAGGTCAAAGAGAGTATATTGATAAGCACTGCACCAGCTACAATCAAGGTATAATAGAACAGCCTGAGAGGTAAAGGAAGACAAATTATAATAAGTGCAATGAAAAGTGCAATTAAGGACCAAGAGAAGAGCAGGAAAGGATGTGGTTAAATACCAAAAAAGAGACAGAGGAAGCATAATAGAGCTTCTGATTGGTCAGCACTGGTGATTAAACTCATGCACAAGGGATGATGAGTAAAAAGAATGAGTAAAAATTTACTTCTTCCTTGGAGCACTCTGTAGGTCACATCCATCCAAGACTCAATAGGGGATACTTCATTCAGGAGGCGGACTTCAACTCCAGGCTCTCAGGGAGAGCAGTCTTTGATGCGTGGCAGATGACTAGAGAGTTCTGGGGCCACCAAAGCTACCACTCATGGGCAATTGTAACTCAAAGTACGGTGAACAACAGCAGTGTTCACGAAGTGAACTGCAGGAGGCATCAGATTAATGTTAAGACTTTCAAATTTCAAGTACGCTTATTAGCAAATGCAGGTTCAGCATGTGCTCTATCCAGGCAGTAGATGCATGCATGATTCTTTCTGTTGTTCCTTCGTTCTTATCTAATAATCAGCAATCACTGTGCAGCTTCCGCAAACTTCATTGCTTCATTAAATATGTCCTCATTCTAACTTCTTTATTCCGGATCCATAATATGACATCTGTCAAGGTGTTGAAAATTTAGTTCAATTGTAACCTGTGTTGATATTTCATGAATGTAACAGTTCTTTGTTATTGGGAGTGATCTGTTTATTGGTAAGGTCACCTGATACAGATCATTCTGATATCCACAGGGGTATATCAACTACTCAGCTATCACCTCATACTAGTACTGCAACAAGTCAAGAAGTTTCTCAAAGTTAAAATTGATTAAGACATACTTAAGAAAAGAAGCATGATGTGCCAAGAAAGACCATCTGTGTTGTCAGTACTATCAATGGAAGTGGAAATAGCAGCTAGTATTAACTACGACATAATCTTAAAAAGAATTCAGTGAGGAGAAAAGCCGGAAGTTTCGTTTATTTTAATGTGAGTTTGTTTAATGTAATTTTGGTCGTTAGAGTAATCCTTGTGTATTATAATAATAAAATTTGTGTATAATTATTATCAGTGCATAATTCAGCTCATTTAATTTAACATTTTTTTTTTTTTACTGGAAACTGAAAGGGGTCTCGCAAAGTTGATTCATTGCCAATGTTCAGTTTACGCCTACTGCCGCCACTGACTGTAGTCAAGAAAGATTGTGTGACCATTATGTTGATACCATTGTATGTGTCACATAGGGACCATGAGAACAAGGTAAGTGGGTTTTGGGTGCGTATAGAGACATACAGACAGTTATTTTTCCCTTGCACGATATGCGAATGGAATAGGGTAGAAAAGCCAATGATACTGTATGACGTACTCTCCACCAGCCTGCCTCCGTAGCTGAGAGCAAGTCTGACTGCCACGACAAGGAGCCGGGTTCAATTCCCGGTACTGCTAGAGTTTTTTCCTTGGTGGGTGGACTGGAAAGGGATCCACGAAGCCTCGTGATGACAATTGAGGAGTTATTTGACTGAGAAGTAGTCAGCGACTCCAAGGTCTGTGGAGCTGACAATGGCTGTGTGAGCTGTGAGCTGACGACATGCCCCTGCATACGTACTGGAACTGACAGCAGCAGAGGATTATGACATGCCGGCTGGTTGGCACTGGATGGTCAGTCACGACTGGAATGTGGAGCTCATCAGTTTCCTCCATCATGAACTGTACTGGGGCTTGCATCGTATACAATGTGTTTCTATAAGAGTGTGCAAAAATGTAACAGGACATACAGAATGCTCCACTGAAAAATTTGAGGTAGCGAACCTGGCGTCAGAGAAGCCATCTAAAGGAGATACGGAAGTAAACTTGTCTACCGCTGTGTCTAGCATTATTGTTTTCCAGTTTATTTACAACTAACATGCATACAAGTATACACGTACTGTGCTTTTTATTTACATGTACAATCTTTATTTCCTGCAAGGAAACAAGGAGGGCGAGCCTGATTATTAGGAAGTCATCATTCAGGTTTTGTTTACTTTACTTGTCCATAAGGTGACTTTCTATCTTTCTTTCTTTTACTGTTGCCATGTCCCACACTGACGCTGGGTCGGCATTGTTAGGAATGGATTTGGCAAGGTTAGTGGAAAGGGGCGGCCGGATGCCTTTCCTGCCGCCTTCCCGTTACCCCCCGGGATGGAATTAGTGTACCCCTGCCGTCTGCATCGAGTGTAATTCATGTAATAGTGCGAACATGTTCAGATGTCTGCGAGTCGTGTAACTGAGGTGGAATGTGGGGACCATCCCAGTATTCACCTAGCAGGATGTGGAACGCTGCCTAAAAAGCACATCCAGGCTGGCCGGCACACCGGCCCTCGTCGTTAATCCTCTGGGTGGATTCGATCTGGGGCCGGCATGCCTACCCGAGTCCAGGCAGCAGCGCATTAGTGCTCTTGGCTACCCAGTCCATAAGGTGACTGTTGTATCGTATTTATGTTGTCCCATACCAGAATGTACCATGAATCAATGACAGAGCCATTCACTACTCAGTGCTATTCAGAGAGTTACAGGACACTATGATGGAGCAGTACTGGTACAGTTGCAATGCTCTCGCTGCCAAGAGGCTGTACAGAGAACAATTTCCTAATAGACATCATCTTTCATGATGAGTGTTTATTTCCCTCATTTGACGAATATGGGAGACTGGTTCATTGGAAAGAAGAAACGAGGGCCCAGGGAATGTGAGGACCACTCGCACACCTGATTTTGAAGAGGAGGTGTTGGAACGTGTTGCAGCAGACCCCACTACGTTGTATTGCACATGAAATGGGTGCTGCACAGACGAGCGTTGCGAGTACTCCACGAACAACAATTACACCCATATCACCCACAACGAATCCATGCACTGACTTTGCAGCAAGGGTCACATTGTGTCAGTGGCTGCTCCAACAATTGATTGGTCGACCAGATTTCCTCCAAATTGTGCTGTTTACTGATGATGTCTCATTTAATTGTTGTTGTTGTTGTTGTTGTTGTGGTCTTCAGTCCTGAGACTGATTTGATGCAGCTCTCCATGCTACTCTATCCTGTGCAAGCTGCTTCATCTCCCAGTAACTACTGCAACCTACATCCTTCTGAATCGCTTAATGTATTCATCTCTTGGTCTCCCTCTACGATTTTTACCCTCCACGCTGCCCTCCAGTACTAAATTGGTGATCCCTTGATGCCTCAGAACATGTCCTACCAACCGATCCCTCCTTCTAGTCCAGTTGTGCCACAAACTTCTCCTCTCCCCAATCCTATTCAATACCTCCTCATTAGTTATGTGATCTACCCATCTAATCTTCAGCATTATCCTGTTGCACCACATTTCAAAAGCTTCTATTCTCTTCTTGTCCAAACTATTTATCGTCCATGTTTCACTTCCAAATATGGCTACACTCCATACAAATACTTTCAGAAAAGACTTCCTGACACTTAAATCTATAGTCGATGTTAACAAATTTCTCTTCTTCAGAAACGCTTTCCTTGCTATTGCCGGTCTACATTTTATATCCTCTCTACTTCGACCATCATCAGTTATTTTGGTCCCCAAATAGCAAAACTCCTTTACTACTTTAAGTGTGTCATTTCCTAATCTAATTCCCTCAGCCTCATCCGATTTAATTCGACTACATTCCATTATCCTCGTTTTGCTTTTGTTGATGTTCATCTTATATCCTCCTTTCAAGACACTATCCATTCCATTCAACTGCTCTTCCAAGTCCTTTGGTGTCTGACAGAATTACAATGTCATCGGCGAACCTCAAAGTTTTTATTTCTTCTCCATGGATTTTAATACCTACTCCAAATTTTTCTTTTGTTTCCTTCACTGCTTGCTCAATATACAGATTGAATAACATCGGGGATAGCCTACAACCCTGTCTCACTCCCTTCCCAACCACTGCTTCCCTTTCGTGTCCCTTGACTCTTGTAACTGCCATCTGGTTTCTGTACAAATTGTAAATAGCCTTTCGCTCCCTGTATTTTACCCCTGCCTTCTTCAGAATTTGAAGGGGTATTTCGAGCAGCAGGAATAGCCGTGTGTGGGATGTGGAAAACCCTCACGCTGTAGTAGAGTCACACCATCAAATACGTTTTGGTGTGAATATCCGGGCCGGCATTTTAGGCGACAGTCTCATCTCATCTACATCATACTCCGCAACTCACCTAATGGTGTGTGACGGAGAGTACTTTGGTACCACTATCTGATCCCTCCAACACTGTTCTACACGCGAATTAATGTCTGGGAAGAGTGATTGTCGATAAGCCTCTGTACTGGCTCTAATTTCTCGAATTTTCTGCTCGTGGTCAATACGCGAGACGTATGTGTGGGGAAGTAATATATTGTCCGACTTCTCCTGAAAAGTGCTGTCCCGAAATTTCAATAGTAAATCTCTAGTGATGCACAACACCTCTCTTGTTCAAATGGTTCAAATGGCTCTGAGCACTATGGGACTCAACTGCTGTGGTCATAAGTCCCCTAGAACTTAGAACTACTTAAACCTAACTAACCTAAGGACAGCACACAACACCCAGCCATCACGAGGCAGAGAAAATCCCTGACCCCGCCGGGAATCGAACCCGGGAACCCGGGCGTGGGAAGCGAGAACGCTACCGCACGACCACGAGATGCGGGCACCTCTCTTGTAACGTCTGCCAGTGGAGTTTGTTTGGCATCTCCGTAACGCTCTTTCGCCAGCCAAACGATCTCGTGACGAAATGCGCCGCTCTTCGTTGGATGTTCTCTATCTCCTCTATCAGTCCTACCTGACATGGATCCCAGATAGATGAACAATACTCAAGAATCGGGCGAACAAGCTCCTTATAAGAGCGTCTTGGGCCATATCTTCTGCTTGGTCGTCTGAATGGTCACCTGCATTTGGGGTTAGTGCAAAGATTTCGACCTGAATTGCTGTAGAATGTACCCTTGCCTGCTGGTGAGAGGCCGTGGAGACAACATGGCGGTGCACCGCCTCACTTCAGTGTACATGTTTGCAACGATCTCAGTGCTGTAATTCCTGGTCACTGGATTGGAAAGGGAGGTTCAGTTCCATGGCCTACGAGGTCATCTGACGTGAATCCCCCTGAGGATTTCCTAAGGGGATATCTAAAATGATTTGTGTATGAGACAAGTGTATACAGAGATGGAATTAATCGCTAGAATTATAGCTGCCTGTGATGTGATTCGAAACACACCAGGAATATTTGTCAGGATGCATCAGAATCATGTTCGCCAATGTCATGCTTGCTTTGAGGTTGATGGCCGCCTGTTTCAGCGCTTTTTTTATGATACAATACTGGCCATTAAAATTGCTACACCACAAAGATGACGTGCTACAGACGCGAAATTTAACCGACAAGAAGAAGATGCTGTGATATGCAAATGATTAGCTTTCACGGCATTCACACAAGGTTGGCGCCGGTGGCGACACCCAAAACCTGCTGACATGAGGAAAGTTTCCAACCGATTTCTCATACACAAACAGCAGTTGACCGGCGTTGCCTGGTAAAACGTTGTTGTGATGCCTCGTGTAAGGAGGAGAAATGCGTACCATCACGTTTCCGACTTTGATAAAGGTCGGATTGTACCCTATCCCGATTGCGGTTTATCGTATCGCGACATTGCCGTTCGTGTTGGTCGAGATCCAATGACTGTTAGCAGAATATGGAATTGGTGGGTTCAGGAGGGTAATACGAAACGCCGTGCTGGATTCCAACGGCCTCGTATCACTAGCAGTCGAGATGACAGGCATCTCATCCCATGGCTGTAACGGATCGTGCAGCCACGTTTGCAAGACAACAACCATCTGCACGAACAGTTCGATGACGTTTGGAGCAGCACGGGCTATCAACTCGGAGACCATGGCTGCGGTTACCCTTGGCGCTGCATCACAGACAGGAGCACCTGAGATGGTGTACTTGAATGGCAAAACGTCATTTTTTTCGGATGAATCTAGGTTCTGTGTACAGCATCATGATGGTCACATTGGTGTCTGGCGACATCGCGGTGAACGCACATTGGAAGCGTGTATTCGTCATAGCCATACTGGCGTATCGCCCGGCGTGATGGTATGGGGTGCCAATGGTTACACGTCTTGGTCACCTCTTGTTCGCATTGACGGCACTTTGAACAGTGGACGTTACATTTTAGATGTGTTACGGCCCGTGGCTCTACCCTTCATTCGATCCCTGCGAAACCCTACATTTCAACAGGATAATGCACGACCACATGTTGCAGGTCCTGTACGGGCCTTTCTGGATAAGAAAATGTTGGACGGCTGCCCTGGCCAGCACATTCTCCAGATCTCCCACCAATTGAAGACGTCTGGCCAATGGTGGCCGAGCAACTGGCACGTCACAATATGCCAGTCACAACTCTTGATCAACTGTGGTATCATGTTGAAGCTGCATGGGCAGCTGTACCTGCACACGCCATCCAAGCTCTGTTTGACTCAGTGCCCAGGTGTATCAAGGCCGTTATTACGGCCAGAGGTGGTTGTTCTGGGTACTGATTTCTCAGGATCTATGCACGCAAACTGCGTGAAAATGTAATCACATGTCAGTTCTAGTATAATATGTTTGTCCAATGAATACCCGTTTATCATCGCATTTCCTGGCTTCTCCGTCCCCAGGTTCCCAACCTCAAATTGTTCAGTGGAGGATCCTCTATGTCCTGTTAAATTTTTGTACGCTCTTACGGAAAGACCCTGTATGTAGATTAAAAGTTAAGGACGCAACAGGTGACTCACCCACGGAAGAAGGCGAGCGCCTCGTCGGCGGTGCCCAGGAAGGCGACACGGCCCTCGGCCATGAGCAGCAGCTTGTCGAAGAGTGCGAACAGCTCCGAGGAGGGTTGGTGGATGGTGGCCACCACAGCCTTGCCCTTGCGCGCCATGTCCTTCAGCACGGCCACTGTGGTCAGGGCCATGTAAGCATCCAGGCCCGACGTCGGCTCATCGCAGAACATGAGCGGAGGGTCGGTGAGCACCTGCAAGTAAAGTGCGTAGAGCCTCAACTACTGTGCTCGTAACTCTGGAAAGCCAAAATAGTCAGTTCCTGGTACAACAAAATTAAAAAAGAATAAAACCTCACGAACTCTGAAACCACAGAAGAAAGCAAATACAATATATACATTTCTTAGCCAAAATATTATGATCGCTGTCTACTACGAAACTACACCGAAGAGCCAAACAAACTGGTACACCTGCCTAATGTCGTGCAGGGTCCCCGCGAGCACGCAGAAGTGCCGCAACACGACGTGGCATGGACTCAACTAATGTCTGAATTAGAGCTGGAGGGAACTGACACCATGGATCCTACAGGGCTGTCCATAATTCCGTAAGAGAATGAGCGGATGGAGATCTCTTCTGAACAGCACTTTGCAAGGCATCCCAGATATGCTCAATAATATTCATGTCTGGGGAGTCAGGTGGCCAGCGGTAGGGTTTAAAGTCAGAAGAGTCATTCTGTAGCAATTCTCGACGTGTGGATTGTCGCATCGTCCTGCTCGTATTGCCCAAGTCCGCCGGACTGCACAATGGACATGAATGGGTGCAAGTGATCAGACAGGATGCTTACGTACGTGTCACCTGTCATAATCGTATCTAGACGTTTCAGAGGTCACATATCATTCCAACAGCACACGCCCCACATCATTACAGAGCCTCTACCAACTTGAACAAGTCCACTGCTGACATGCAGGTTTCAGGAACTCATGAGGCTGTCTCCACATCAGTACTCGTCCATCCGCTTGATACGATTTTGAAACGAGACTCTTCCGACCAGGTAACAAGTTTCGAGTCACGAACAGTCCAATGTCGATGTTGACGGGCCTAGGTGAGGCGTAAGGCTTTGTGTCGTGCACATCAATTGTACACGAGTGGGCCTTCGGCTCGGGAGCACATATCAATGTTGTTTTGTTGAACGGTTCGTACGCTGACACTTGTTGATGACCCAGACTGAAATCTGCAGCAATTTGTGAAAGGGTTGCACTTCTGTCACGTTGAAAGATTCTCTTCAGTCACCGTTGGTCCCGGTCTTGCAAGATCTTTTTTCGGTCGCAGTAATGTCTGAGATTTGATGTTTTACCGGATTCCTGGTACTCACGGTACACTCGTGAAAATGTCGTACGGGAAAATCCCCACTTCATCGCTACCTCAGAGATGCTGTATCCCATCGCTCGTGTGCTGAGGCACCACGTTCAAACTCACTCAAATCTTAATAGGCTGCTACTGTAGCAGTAGTAACTGATCAAACAACTGCGCCGGACATTTGTCTTATACAGGGTGTTACAAAAAGGTACGGCCAAACTTTCAGGAAACATTCCTCACACACAAATAAAGAAAATATGTTATGTGGACATGTGTCCGGAAACGCTTAATTTCCATGTTAGAGCTCATTTTAGTTTCGTCATTCCAACATGATCAAATTGCAAATTTTCACAATCAACATGTGTGGGCTGACGAGAATCCGCACGCAATTGTGCAATCACGTCATCAACACAGATTTTCTGTGAACGTTTGGGCAGGCATTGTTGGTGATGTCTTGATTGGGCCCCATGTTCTTCCACCTACGCTCAATGGAGCACGTTATCATGATTTCATACGGTATACTCTACCTGTGCTGCTAGAACATGTGCCTTTACAAGTACGACACAACATGTGGTTCACGCACGATGGAGCTCCTGCACATTTCAGTCGAAGTGTTCGTACGCTTCTCAACAACAGATTCGGTGACCGATGTATTGGTAGAGGCGGACCAATTCCATGGCCTCCACGCTCTCCTGACCTCAACCCTCTTGACTTTCATTTATGGGGGCATTTGAAAGCTCTTGTGTACGCAACCCCGGTACCAAATGTAGAGACTCTTCGTGCTCGTATTGTGGACGGCTGTGATACAACACGCCATTCTCCAGGGCTGCATCAGCGCATCAGGGATTCCATGCGACGGAGGGTGGATGCATGTATCCTCGCTAACGGAGGACATTTTGAACATTTCCTGTAACAAAGTGTTTGAAGTCACGCTGGTACGTTCTGTTGCTGTGTGTTTCCATTCCATGATTAATGTGATTTGAAGAGAAGTAATAAAATGAGCTCTAACATGGAAACCAAGCGTTTCCGGACACATGTCCACATAACATATTTTCTTTCTTTGTGTGTGAGGAATGTTTCCTGAAAGTTTGGCCGTACCTTTTTGTAACACCTGTATAGGTGTTGCTGACCGCAGCGCCATATTCTGCCTGTTTATATTTCTCCCGGTAAGGAAAGTAGAGCAAAGACGAATTGGGAATCATTTAAGGGACGATAAGGTCCGTAAGCGAGGGAATTCACTGACATAAGCAATTTTTTATACCGAGAGAGCAGCAGACAATGGAACTGGGAAAGAGACGGAAAAATAATAAACACTGGAAGATATTAGACAGTGGTTGTGATATAGCAAAGCCGAAGAAGGCAAAGGCAATGTGAGACAAAGAGAGAGAGACAGTCGCAGTGGAACGAAGTTGACAGTGACAGAACAGTGTTAGGAAAAGAGTGAAGGAGACAGTGCTAGTAGGAGAGGAATAGAAAGATTGAGGAATTGGAAGTGGGTGAGAGCCGGTGATATAATGAACGACAGTGTCTATGGCAATGACAACGAAAAAGAGAGAGGTAGTGACAGTGAGAAGAGACAGGAGGAGTGGGAAGGAATGAATGAGATAGTAGCAGTAAGAGAGACCAAGAGGCAGCCAGTGACATTAAGAGGAGACAGTAGTAGTAGGACATAACGAAGGAGGCTGTGGCTGTGAGACTGTGACAATTACAGAGACACAGAGAGATAACGATAATGAGAACGCGTAATGCGTAAGTGAGAATGGGAGGCGAAAATGGATAAGTATGAGCAACTTACAGCGATGAACTAGTGGGTGTACGCAGACTGCAGTTAGGGGAGCTTTCGGGAATAAGAGGTGAGCTGCACGTTAAAAAGAGCCAGAATATGTTCGCATGCCGAAATTTTTTAAAGGTGCTGAGGAAGGCAGAATGAGGCAGTCTTTTAAACGAGAGCGTATTCGCCTTTTTTTGTGCTCCGGTGGGTAATGATATCTGAAATAGCAACGGATATGTTTGTCGTTGATACACAACGATGAACAGACAATGATAGGAGAGATTGGAACAGTAGAATGTGTTGCCACTTAGGTACTGTAAACCTCGATATGGCGTGAGTTGGTGCAGTGCGGCTGTATAGATCCCCGTCAGGCCATTCTGATTTACATTTCCCCAAAACGCTTAAGGTGAATGCCAGGATATTTCCTTCGAAAAGGCAGGGCCAATTTCCTCCTCTCCCCTTCTCCATACCGCACTTGTTCTTCGTCTCTAATGAACTCGTCGTCGTGAAATTGAAAGCTAATCTTCGTTCCTTTCTGCTTTTGTAATTCTCATTATAATTCGCAGTCATGTAGCTTGTATAAAGATTTTGTTCCTAAAAACGAATTACAATAACTCTCTGAAATAGATCTATTAGGAATTAAATAGTAATTAGTGACACCCAGTGTGTTGGTAACCTGTCAGTCCAAGTTATTCGTCATATAATGAACGTTCTTCATGTTTTGAAGTTCTAGCTTTCAGTTACCTAATCTCAGTCTCTTTGAATGAATGAAAGTAGTCTCATTTATGCAGAGTCAAATTCTAACGTGATAACAGCTATATATTTTTTTTTCGTTCGTGACTGTCTTTAACTGGAATAAATACACGCACAGAGCGCTATTAATTTCCGACAGTCACATCACATTGCCAAACAACCTCTGATTCAATTTGATGCAACAACAAATTTTGTATTCACATTATAATTATTATTTTGCAGAAACTGTACACAGAAAGCGGTATTGTAACAGTTCTCGTTATTACTGTTATAATAATAATTATTATTATTTTCATATCAATGACTGTACAGTACAGTTATTACAAATACAAATATATACATAAGACTTTGTAAATGCCAAATTGTTTCTGTGGTTCAGAATCCGACTGTTTCGATTGCTGGAACATCTGCAAAAACCAGATCATCCAGTGTGCAAGGTTCAGCGTCTTTAAGTTCTCCGAACTCGGTGGTTACATCTGCTAGTGATGTAGCCTCACCGCTTAAAGTTTTCTTTTTGCACCGCTTCACTCCAGTTCGCAGTCTATTTAGTCTTCCACGTCTGGTAGGGTAGTTGGAAACCGGAGGTGGGCTCTTTTTTTCAGTTTTGGCTGTTACTTCCAGTTCTATTCGACAAGCGGAAGCTGATGATATAATTGCTTCAGTTGTTCGAAGAATGCCCTTTCATGACTTTAGCCTAGCACTTGATGCTTCGCTGCCAAACATGGGATGCCTGGAATCATTTTCCTCAATCTCTGCCGTTATCTGATATCCAGGGGTGCTATGCCTATAATATGGTAGATTTCGTTCGCTGGAGTTGTTTGTAGGCAACCAGTTATAATGCGGCCTCTCTCGTTAAGAGCGGAGTCAATGTGCTTGGTGCGTGCAGAGTTCTGCCACACTGGTGCAGCATATTCTGCCGCAGAGAAACATATAGCTAGAGCAGGTGTACGTAGAACATTTGGTTGAGCCCCCGCCCCAAATAGGCTGTTAGCGAGCTAGCGTATAACTTTATTTCGGTAGCAAATTTTGAGCTTCATGTCCTCGCAAGGCTCTTTGAAAGTAAGTGTGCAGTCGAGCTTTAATCAGAGGTATGTAAGGGGCGTCCCAGTGTTGTAGTTGCTGTCTCCTCCAAGTTACTTCCACTTTTTTCCTAGACTGCCCCCCACTCAGGTGAAACGCACAGGCCTGTGTTTTGGATAGGTTAGGCTTTAAGTGGCTATTCTCGTAGTGTTCTGCCAAATGTTCGAGGGCAGCAGTCAGTTTCATTTCTAACTCCTCGAACGTTCTTTCTTGGCCTATTTTTAAAAAGCAGTGTCAGGATGGGTACAGAGGGAGCGCCTTTACAAATAACACACGCGTGTGCTAAGAAACCTGGAAAGGGTGTTTGTGGAGATGACTGCGACCCAAATATAGTCTGTAATAGCGGCTCGTTGGGTCTTCACAAAAGAAAGTAAGAAAGTGTCTTGGCTCTCGGGGAAAAACGGAGAATGTCTGCAGCGCCCACGCGTTTTGCCGGCTGTTCCAGCGAGTGGGATGGACCTAACGCACCGCCTCTGCGTTACGCAACGACGAATTAAGCCTATTAAACTAGGATCCCCGAATGGACCCGTTACATTTATTGCAGAAGAACTGTTGAACGCTTCGGCGCACCCAACATAACTGTGGCTCGTACCAGTTATCTTCGGCCAGTGTTAATGCCTGCAGGTTCTTTTCATTTCCTTTGCAAGTAATTAAAATTAATTACTTTGTTGTAACTGACATAATAATTCCATAATATCGTAGGAAGGAAGATAGGTTAGATTTTAACGTCCCGCCATTATCGGAAGCATTAGATACGGAGCACACAGACTATGCATTTCCAAACACATAAAAATGACGTACTGCCTGTTGGCTTTCGTCTCGCAATAAACGAGAAGTAGAGGTCAATGAGCAGATACTGGATGAGGCTCCTTGTGTGAAGTTTATAGGCATCCAGACAAATAAAAAACTGACCTGGCAGCAGCACGTGGTTTAGTTAATCAGATAGCTTAGTTCAGCTTGCTTTACAATTAGAAATCTCTCCAACTGGTCTTTTAGTAGCACTTTCATGAACAGAGAACAAAATCAGAACTGAACTTCCGCCCAAGTTTCAGTTTCGCCATTTTTCTGGTAAATGTTAGGAGTGCTTGATGTCTGCATCAGTCTCTTTCTTTACGTTGGTGAAGAATGAGTGCTTACGATTGATGAGTGATACTTAAACTTATTGTTCTGAGTCTCTTTAGTCTCATTCTTACATGTGTACTACCGTCATTTATGATGATTTGTGTACAATGGAGTTAGTCTAGCAGCCTAGTCCTCTGCTGACACTTTGTTATACTCCTGTTCTATGCTAGGAGAAAGAACCCGTAGGGACCAACTTATATACTTTCGTATTTCACTTCAGCCACCTTTTCCCTTTTTTCCGTGATCTCATGAACAAGCTCTGTGTGGATTTGTGGGTAATTCAATTTGCGTAGGCACCGGTGGATGGCAGAGTAGTTTTCTTTCCTTTCTGCATAAAGTATTGGAAATTTTCCACTGAGTCCAGTTTCAAGCACGCACTGGGGTGGGGGGCTGATGTTGTCTGGAGCAACTGACATTCCGCCATTTTGAGCGTCTTGCGATTGGTCAAGGACCAACATGTTAAGTCGCGGAATTTTCCATTGAATACTGTGAATTGGCATGGTCCAGTGCAACGGTCTCTCACCTTTTCTAGCACCATTTCGATTGGTCAAGCTGCCGGTGGCTTTTTAACGATTTCTCGAGTGGTCTGTTACGTCCTCACTCTGTACAAAAAGGGAATACAACGCCGGCTAACTGGGGCCACTGGGAAGCTTCCTGAGCACACTGTTCCCAAGTATTGGTTGGTTGGTTTGAGGGATAAAGGGGCCAAACTACAGGGTCATCAGTCCCTTTTCCCAAGTGTCGATGTGAATATATCGTTCTCTCCAGAGTGCGCTTAGTGTAAGTTTCCATTTTGGTAAGGGTTCATTAAACTTATTGCTTTCCAATGTACGCAGTAATCGCGTTAACAATCGAGAGATTTTATTCGAAATGTAATGAAATGGAACATCTGCAGCCGTCCTTATCAATGTTATTTATTATATAGCTACCAGTTTCGGTGCTTCAGTACACAATCTTCAAGCCTCAACTGACGCTGAGGGAGTTAACTTCAATCGTATGCACGATTCATCATTGGCCAACATCTATGAACTGGTTTTCGCAGGCTGCCTGTAACAGTGATGTTGTGTCTACAGCCAGCTGATGGTAGGACACACAACATCGTTACTGCAGGTAGTCTGCGAAAACCAGTTCATAGATGTTGGCCACTGATGAATCGTGTATACGATTGGAGTTAAGTCCCTCAGCGTCAGCTGAGGCCTGAAGATGGTGTGCTGAAGGACCGAAACTGGTAGCCATATAATAAATGACATTGTTAAGGACGGCTTTAGGGGTTCCACTTTATTACGTAAGTGAACGGCCGAAGTCCTTCAAACCTCCAATCAGAAGGATGGACACACAAAAATTATTCCGAAATGGCCAAATTTTCTTTCCGCAGTTAACATGGATTTTGGTGATTTTATACTGTAAGACGGGTGTTTCAGTATTGTCCATCCGAGTTTTGTGATCGCTTCCATGGTTTTTTGACTGACATGTGGCCGTGCATTGTCGTGCAACAGCAAAACATCCTGCTTTTGCCGATGTGGTCGAACACGACTCAGTCGAGCTGGAAGTCTCTTCAGTGTCGTCACATATGCATAAGAATTTATGGTGGTTCCACTTGGCATGATGTCCACAAGCAAGAGTCCTTCGGAATCGAAAAACACCGAAGCCATAACTTTTCCAGAAGAAGGTGTGGTTTTGAATTTTTTTCCTTGGGTGAATTGGCATGATGCCACTCCATTGATTGCCTCTTCGTCTCTGGTGAAAAATGATGGAGCCATGTTTCATCATCCGTCACAATTCTTCCAAGAAATTCATCTCCACCATTCTCATAGTGTTCCAAAAGTTCGCTGCATACCGTTTTTCTTGTTTCTTTGTGAGCCATTTCAACATCCTGGGAAGCCACCTGGCACAAACCTTTTTCAACGCCAACACTTTCAGTATTCTGCAAACACTTCCTTCCCCTATCCCAACGTAGCGTGACAATTCGTTCACTGAGATGCGTCTGTTGGCAGTCACCAATTCGTTAACTCTCTGCACAGTCCTCAATATTGCCGTGCCCGCTTTCATCGCGTAACCTGCTTGCCCACTGACTAACTGTACTGCGATCGACAGCAGCATCTCCATACACCTTTTTCACCCTCTTTTGGATGTTTCCCAGTCTCGTTTTCACAGCACAGGAATTCTATGACAGCACGTTGTTTCTAAACGAACGTCAAGTGTAGCAGCCATCTTGAAGACATGCTGTGACGACGCCACTCGCGGGAACGGGTTGAACTAAGTTTGAAAACAAGCGGGAAGAATGTATCTAAACACTGTAAAACTTTCACACATGCAGAACGAAAACTGTATTTTTACAAAAATAGTGTGCATTTCTTTTGGAGTGACCCTCATACAATTAAGGTAGAAGTACATCTGAATGATACCACGAGGACCATTATTGGCACTGACTGATCTACTCTCATGATCTCTCAGATTTTCTCAGCATTGTTAATTATGTACTTCAGTGTCTTCACCCGGAAATAGAGCATTAATTAGATGTACTCCCATTCAGTGGTTTCCTGTTCTGTCCACCACATCTCCTGCAGACTTCAGAAGAAAAGCTGCCGAGGTGCGAATTCTCAAGAAGACCAACTCTCATAAGAACTCCATTCTAAACAGTGTTTTCCAGAGCCCACCAACTATGCACCTCAAGTCATCTTGGGTCGATCTTCAGGTCACAGAGAAGTGCAAAGAACGCTTGAATGAGCATCCACCCCACAACGCCCACCTAATTAAAAAATCAACGACGACGGCTGCAGTGTTTGATCTTCCTCATCACCAACGGTCGAGACTGGCCTGCATCCGAACAGAACAAGGGATATGTGGAAACGAAGTGGGTATGTTGTGAAATTGCCGCATGTGAATATACTGTGGAGGAACAGACAACAAGACATATGGTGGAGAACAACTCAATCCGTGACTTTAAAGGAGGTCTGTAAGATATGAATGAAGCGACAACGAGTGGTGAAATATGGTTGTCAATTCGAAACATTAACCCGCAAATACATTGCGCATGTGTATTGTGCTGGCGTAAGCTGGCGCCAGCACGCCACGTGGCATAGAGGCCACAAGAAGATCGATCAAGGCCAACGACAGACTCGCTGGAAACGTGCCGCCAACGCCCTCTCGGCCGCCAGTATTCAGATAGCCGCTGCAGACCAGAGGACCAGTTAGTTCGGCTTAGGTCTAGTCTGTCGCACCCAGTGAGTTCCAGCATGTCACCGAGTCAGAGCCGCAGTCACAGCCTCTAGCTCACAAAATCAGGCAGCACATAGCGAACATAATATTGTACATAGCGGACTTTGTACTTCACCAGCAGTGAGGCTAAAGTGGACTAGAACACAGAGCTTGTACCACAGCAAATGGAAGCTTAAGTAGCCCTTTGTTTATGTTAATAAACAACCCAGTTAATAATTGCGTGCAGTTTGTGTTATAAAAAGATACTACGGTCACCAAACAACATCCTCTCCTTGCTCCCATGGTACAGCCCTACAGAGACAAAGAGACGACATAAAATATATGCATATGTTATGTCATACGATTGTAATAATAGTAACACTTCAGCAGACTGGTCGTTTACATGACCCTCCAGTACTGTAGAATTACTGTTAATATTTCTGTGATACATACCCACAACCTGTGCGGAAGAATGTTACAGGGCTCACCTCTGAGGCGAAGGACAGCCGCTTCATCTCGCCACCCGAGATGCCTTTGATGCGTCCTGGGATCCCGATCACAGTATGCTGACACTTGAGCAGCGCGAGCTGTGGAAAGAAAACACACTTAATGGAGATCAAGTCTATGGTACATTGCACGTATTTCTAGTGGTCTTCAGTTTCTAAATTGAGAGGCCAAAAGTCTGGAAAAGGGCTGTACCATTTAAAGACGTGCCGTGAATTACCGACTATTGTGGCTAGATGGGGTGTATTGGCGCTAGGGTAAACATGATATCAGTCTGTTACAGGCAGGTGCGTAGTGAACGTGGCAGCACGTCGCGAATTTACTGACTCTGAACGTGACATCTCAGTCGATGGAGAACGTGTGGGTCGTAGTAAATAATTGATTACAAAAGAATTTGGATTTCGGAGGTGTCTAGAATGGATCTTCAGTTTTGCAGAGACGATGTTCTCACTCGCTTAAACAGCCGCACAGGACGACCGCAGGTGTATGATGATCAGAGATTGCGTCGCCTACACAGTGCCGTACTGGTTGACGCACAGTCTATTGTGGCTCAGACCGCAGCCGATTTGAATGTGGGGCGTCAGGAAGCCATTTACAGCGGAACTTAACGGAGACAAATGAACTGCGTAAGCTTCAACAACCCAGTCCCTTTCCCATGACATTTGGCCACTCTTTGTAGAAAGTCTGTTTGAATGCATTCGACACGCTTTCTGAGAGATGGAGTGTCAGGGTTTGCAGTAAACATCACGACATGTATATAATTCGTTCCATGTACACTTTAAAGAGGTGCTAATTAATTAGTAGAATTTCAAGTCTCCAGCATCCAAAACTGATGGAGGCAAGTATATCGAATATATACATTTAATCGAAGAGTTCTAGTATACTCATAATGTAAAATTTGAAGGGAACACCCCAGAAAATATCATCATTCAACGTGGAACACGCAGAGTAGCTTAACACACAACACAATGACACTTTTGCATTGTGCCATGCGAGAGCATCAAAGCTGGTAGTGATACACTATACTGCCGGAAAGAAAATGGCACCGAGATATAATATGTGTATGCTGAGTTGTTATAGTGTTCAGTGGCGGCTTGTGGCTCGAAAGCAAGGTGAATAGCTAGCGGGAAAGTAAAATAAGCCTATATTTGCACACGTTTGTCTTAATAACTGACTTGTTCATTTCTTGTACACTAAAGCAAACGTTTGTTGCTTTAAGGTTGCAAACTTATCGGTGATGTCTTCATAGAATGGCTGTGCTTTTATTACCTGCGCTGAAATGTTCGCTGAAGAAGAAAGTGTCTCTTCAGAAACTGCATTCTTCAGGTATGTTTTTATACACTTCAGGCATGAAAAGCTTCATAATGTAGTAGAAGAGATGGACAGAGTAAGAAGGAATAGTTTATAAGTATTGGTAAAAAAGTCCTTATCCTTATTTAACATTTCCAACATCTTTCCGGTGGAAATGTTTCTGCTCTTCTCATCGGCAAACAAAATAGAGAATTCGTTTCTTGAGCGTAGTGTCTTGGAGAAATAGGGCCAAAGATATTTTGGAAGCTTTCAGATGAACTAGAAGAAAACAAGTATGGTATTTATATAAGAAGATGGTATCTGTGCCGAACTCTTGCGGGAATCGGCGGTAAAACCGCGAGTAATGAATATAATGGGCAGGGGCACTATGAATATAGCGCGGGAACGTGGGTCTCACGGGAGACGTGCCAGAGTTAAGTCCCTGCGAAGCACTGTCCTCTGTGTCCTCTGTGGCTCAGATGGATGCAGGCACGGTAGCTCAGCGTGTTCGGTCAGAGAGCTGGTGGGTCTCTGTAATAAAAAACAGAGTAGAAGGATCAACAAACGAACTTGACCGGATGTCAAGTGACGTCCGCAACAACCAAACACAACGAACAAAATGTAAAAAAAAAAAAAAAGATGGATAGAGCGTTTGCCATGTAAGCAGGAGATCCTAGGTTCGAGTCCGGTCGTGGCACACATTTTCAACTGTCCCTGTTGACTTATATCAACGCCTGTATGCAGCTAGGGGTATTAATTTCATTGTAATTTCATGTATGGTATTCTTTAAATTTTGTGGTACTGGCAAGGCAAACAAAATAAATTCTTTCATAAACGCAAAATCTCTCATCCATTTCCTTGAAAACGTGGTCCAAAATTTCGTAACACAAGGCTCGATACAACGTGAAAGTACACATTACATCATAAGCAGTATTCCTATTTAAAACATGCAGCACTACACGCACTATAAATGGAACTGTGCTCGACGGACATATTAACCATTGCTTTACAGTCTGTCGTCTGGAACTGGGAGTAACTGGGAATATAATTTCCATCTACCCACCTGGTATGCACCCTCCACAGACAAACTCAAGCAGGTGACGCCACGGTTGCTATAGCAACTGTGCAGCTATGCTCAGCCTGTGGCTCTGCTCATGTGGTTGAGCTGCCAGAAATGGGAAGCCTACTTCACTATGCCTGGTCAGAATCGCTAGCTTGCTGCTACAAGACAGTTCCCTGCAGTACAAATCAGGGAAATACGTAGTAAGTTTTTAAAATGTAAAAAGGTAATCGTATTGGTGAGGTGCCACTTCACCTACTACACCTGATCAGCCAGCCCTGTTTAGTGTTAGTGACTCATTTGTCACAGTAATCGGCGATCAGATGGCGCTCAGGTGGCTTGTCTGTGCACCTTCTCTTTTGACTCTGCAGCCAGTAACTGTGCTGGGTTTGGAGGTGAGCGTTGTTTGCAACATTTAATCTAGGGAACAACAATACCTAACCGACGAGTACGTATTCCTCTCCAATAGCTTCAACCGTTTGAACAGGATTGCATTGTGGGCCCGTAGGAAGCTAGATGGGTGTACTGTGGATTGCTGCACATGTTGTACATAAGATGTCCGTGGTGTGTCGCTGCTCTCAAGAGTAGTCTGTGGAGCATTCCTGTATCTTTAGGCCACGTTCTGAACGTCCGTGCAGTACAAACGCACACCAAGATAGACGCATTGTGCGAGCAGCGGTGGTCGACCGATTATCATGCAGCGACGAAACATGGCCACATGATGTACCTGCTGTGTCATCAGAGACAATTGTGTACAGTACATGTGCCTCTGGCCAAGCTACCACTGGCACCATGACACCACCAAGCACAGATGCTCTACTGTCGTGGAACAGTCGACTGGAGATTGGAATGTCGCTCTGTTGTCTGCAGTAATGAGTGTAGATTCTGTATGTAAGGAAGTGACGGACGTACACGCGTACCACTTCGATCTAATGAGCTGCCTATTCCAGAGTGCTTTCGCCCACGACACACAGATCCCATCCCAGGCTTCACGGTGTAGGGAGTCATCAGGTGCAGCCCACGGTTCGCATTTGGTGTTTCTGGAGAGTAAAGTAACCAGTGTCTGCTACACTGCACGTGCTGTTATCCCCGTGTTTTTTCTGCAGGACACTGCATGTGCACATACAGGCGGTACGACGCAACGCGCGCTCCTTGGTAAACAACAAGTGCCCTGCCCAACAAGATCACCAGATCTCTCGTCAAATGATGAAGAGTGAACTTACTCGTACTCCAGGCCCTAGACGACTCGTTGCCGAATTACAACAAAAGTCGCCTGGGTCAGTCTATCGCAGGATGCCATTCGGAACCCTTATCGTCGTTTGCTTGCGAGAATATACGCTTTCGTTTCCGTCGGAGGGGAAGTGTGTTTGTGCGACTGTTCGACCACCCTTTACTGTAGCATGTGTGATTCATTTAGTCTGAATTTGTTATCATACACTGTTACAATGATGAACTACTTGTCACATCTCTTGTCAGTAAAATGACCTTGTTCTTGAGACTGTTACATTTTTTCCCCTGCAGGTTATATTCCGCAGAAGTGGGGAAACTTTACCCGTAAGAAATATCTGCTGTCTATGGTCTATTTTACAGCATTCCTCATATCATTTTCATAATGCTAGTAGGGCGCATATCTCTGCATCTCATGTTTTTTTCATTATCTCAGAGATCCGGTAGTCTAGGTTGTTCCACTTCATGCGCCTACATCTACATCTACATTTATACTCTGCAAACCACCCAACGGAGTGTGGCGGAGGGCACTTTACGTGCCACTGTCATTACCTCCCTTTCCTGTTCCAGTCGCGTATGGTTCGCGGGAAGAACGACTGCCGGAAAGCCTCCGTGCGCTCGAATCTCTCTAATTTTACATTCGTGATCTCCTCGGGAGATATAAGTAGGGGGAAGCAATATATTCGATACCTCATCCAGAAACGCACCCTCTCGAAACCTGGATAGCAAGCTACACCGCGATGCAGAGCGCCTCTGTTGCAGAGTCTGCCACTCGAGTTTGCTAAACATTTCCGTAACGCTATCACGGTTACCAGATAACCCTGTGACGAAACGCGCCGCTCTTCTTTGGATCTTCTCTATCTCCTCTGTCAACCCGACCTGGTACGGATCCCACACTGATGAGCAATACTCAAGTATAGGTCGAACGAGTGTTTTGTAAGCCACCTCCTTTGTTGATGGACTACATTTTCTAAGGACTCTCCTAATGAATCTCAACCTGGTACACGCCTTACCAACAATTAATTTTATATGATCATTCCACTTCAAATCGTTCCGCACGCATACTCCCAGATATTTTACAGAAGTAACTGCTACCAGTGTTTGTTCCGCTATCATATAATCATACAATAAAGGATCCTTCTTTCTATGTATTCGCAATACATTACATTTGTCTATGTTAAGGGTCAGTTGTCACTCCCTGCACCAAGTGCCTATCCGCTGCAGATCTTCCTGCATTTCGCTGCAATTTTCTAATGCTGCACCTTCTCTGTATACTACAGCATCATCCGCGAAAAGCCGCATGGAACTTCCGACACTGTCTACTAGGTTATATATATATATATATATATGTTGTTGTTGTCTTCAGTCCTGAGACTGGTTTGATGCAGCTCTCCATGCTACTCTATCCTGTGCAAGCTTCTTCATCTCCCAGTACCTACTGCAACCTACATCCTTCTGAATCTGCTTAGTGTATTCATCTCTTGGTCTCCCCCTACGATTTTTACCCTCCACGCTGCCTTCCAATACTAAATTGGTGATCCCTTGATGCCTCAGAACATGTCCTACCAACCGATCCCTTCTTCTGGTCAAGTTGTGCCACAAACTTCTCTTCTCCCCAATCCTATTCAATACTTCCTCATTAGTTATGTGATCTACCCATCTAATCTTCAGCATTCTTCTGTAGCACCACATTTCAAAAGCTTCTATTCTCTTCTTGTCCAAACTATTTACCGTCCATGTTTCACTTCCATACATGGCTACACTCCATACAAATACTTTCAGAAATGATTTCCTGACACTTAAATCTATACTCGATGTTAACAAATTTCTCTTCTTCATAAACGCTTTCCTTGCCATTGCCAGTCTACATTTTATATCCTCTCTACTTCGACCATAATCAGTTATTTTGCTCCCCAAATAGCAAAACTCCTTTACTAGTTTAAGTGTCTCATTTCCTAATCTAATACCCTCAGCATCACCCGACTTAATTCGATTACATTCCATTATCCTCGTTTTGCTTTTGTTGATGTTCATCTTATATCCTCCCTTCAAGACACCATCCATTCCGTTCAACTGCTCTTCCAAGTCCTTTGCTGTCTCTGACAGAATTACAATGTCATCGGCGAACCTCAAAGTTTTTATTTCTTCTCAATGAATTTTAATACCTACTCCAAATTTTTCTTTTGTTTCCTTTACTGCCTGCTCAATATACAGATTGAATAACATTGGGGAGAGGCTACAACCCTGTCTCACTCCCTTCCCAACCGCTGCTTCCCTCTCATGCCCCTCGACTCTTATAACTGCCATCTGGTTTCTGTACAAATTGTAAATAGCCTTTCGCTCCCTGTATTTTACCCCTGCCACCTTTAGAATTTGAAAGAGAGTATTCCAGTCAACATTGTCAAAAGCTTTCTCTAAGTCTACAAATGCTAGAAACGTAGGTTTGCCTTTCCTTAATCTTTCTTCTAAGATAAGTCGTAAGGTCAGTATTGCCTCACGTGTTCCAGTATTTCTACGGAATCCAAACTGATCTTCCCCGAGGTCAGCTTCTACTAGTTTTTCCATTCGTCTGTAAAGAATTCGTGTTAGTATTTTGCAGCTGTGGCTTATTAAACTGATTGTTCGGTAATTTTCACATCTGTCAACACCTGCTTTCTTTGGGATTGGAATTATTATATTCTTCTTGAAGTCTGAGGGTATTTCGCCTGTTTCATACATCTTGCTCACCAGATGGTAGAGTTTTGTCAGGACTGGCTCTCCCAAGGCTGTCAGTAGTTCTACTGGAGTATTGTCTACTCCTGGGGCCTTATTTCGACTCAGGTCTTTCAGTGCTCTGTCAAACTCTTCACGCAGTATCGTATCTCCCATTTCATCTTCGTCTACATTCTCTTCCATTTCCATAATATTGTCCTCAAGTACATCGCCCTTGTATAGACCCTCTATATACTCCTTCCACCTTTCTGCTTTCCCTTCTTTGCTTAGAAATGGATTTCCATCTGAGCTCTTGATGTTCATACAAGTGGTTCTCTTATCTCCAAAGGTCTCTTTAATTTTCCTGTAGGCAGTATCTATCTTACCCCTAGTGAGATAAGCCTCTAAATCCTTACATTTGTCCTCTAGCCATCCCTGCTTAGCCATTCTGCACTTCCTGTCAATCTCATTTTTGAGACGTTTGTATTCCTTTTTGCCTGCTTTATTTACTGCATTTTTATATTTTCTCCTTTTATCAATTAAATTCAATATTTATTCTGTTACCCAAGGATTTCTACTAGCCCTCGTCTTTTTACCTACTTGATCCTCTGCTGCCTTCACTACTTCATCCCTCAAAGCTACCCATTCTTCTTCTCCTCGTCTTTTTACCTACTTGATCCTCTGATGCCTTCACTACTTCATCCCTCAAAGCTACCCATTCTTCTTCTACTGTATTTCTTTCCCCCATTCCTGTCAATTGTTCCCTTATGCTCTCCCTGAAACTCTGTACAACCTCTGGTTCTTTCAGTTTATCCAGGTCCCATCTCCTTAAATTCCCACCTTTTTGCAGTTTCTTCAGTTTTAGTCTACAGGTCATAACCAATAGATTGTGGTCAGAGTCCACATCTGCCCCTGGAAATGTCTTACAATTTAAAACCTGGTTCCTAAATCTCTGTCTTACCATTATATAATCTATCTGATACCTTTTAGTATCTCCAGGGTTCTTCCATGTATACAACCTTCTATCATGATTCTTAAACCAAGTGTTAGCTATGATTAAGTTGTGCTCTGTGCAAAATTCTACAAGGCGGCTTTCTCTTTCATTTCTTAGCCCCAATGCATATTCACCTACTACGTTTCCTTCTCTCCCTTTTCCTACACTCGAATTCCAGTCACCCATGACTATTAAATTTTCGTCTCCCTTCACTATCTGAATAACTTCTTTTATTTCATCATACATTTCTTCAATTTCTTCGTCATCTGCAGAGCTAGTTGGCATATAAACTTGTACTACTGTAGTAGATGTGGGCTTCGTATCTATCTTGGCCACAATAATGCGTTCACTATGCTGTTTGTAGTAGCTTACCCGCATTCCTATTTTCCTATTCATTATTAAACCTACTCCTGCATTACCCCTATTTGACTTTGTGTTTATAACCCTGTAGTCACCTGACCAGAGTCTTGATCCTCCTGCCACCGAACTTCACTAATTCCCACTATATCTAACTTTAACCTATCCATTTCCCTTTTTAAATTTTCTAACCTACCTGCCCGATTAAGGGATCTAACATTCCACGCTCCGATCCGTAGAACGCCAGTTTTCTTTCTCCTGATAACGACATCCTCTTGAGTAGTCCCCGCCCGGAGATCCGAATGGGGGACTATTTTACCTCCGGAATATTTTACCCAAGAAGACGCCATCATAATTTAATCATACAGTAAAGCTGCATGCCCTCGGGAAAAATTACGGCCGTAGTTTCCCCTTGCTTTCAGCCGTTCGCAGTACCAGCACAGCAAGGCCGTTTTGGTTATTGTTACAAGGCCAGATCAGTCAACCATCCAGACTGTTGCCCCTGCAACTACTGAAAAGGCTGCTGCCCCTCTTGAGGAACCACACGTTTGTCTGGCCTCTCAACAGATACCCCTCCGTTGTGGTTGTACCTACGGTACGGCTATCTGTATCGCTGAGGCACGCAAGCCTCCCCACCAACGGCAAGGTCCATGGTTCATGGGGATATATATATATATATATATATATATATATATATATATATATATTGTGAAAAGCAATGGTCCCATAACACTCCCCTGTGGCACGGCAGAGGTTACTGTAGACGTCTCTCCATTGAGAACAACATGCTGTGTTCTGTTTGCTAAAAACTCTTCAATCCAGCCACACAGCTGGTCTGATATTTCGTAGGCTCTTACTTTGTTTATCAGGAAACAGTGCGGAACTGTATCGAACGCCTTCCGGAAGTCAAGGAAAATGGCATCTACCTGGGAGCCTGTATCTAATGTTTTCTGGGTCTCATGAACAAATAAAGCGAGTTGGGTCTCACACGATCGCTGTTTCCGGAATCCATGTTGATTCCTACAGAGTAGTTTCCAGAAATGACATGATACGCGTGCAAAAAACATGTTCTAAAATTCTACAACAGATCGATGTCAGAGATATAGGCCTATAGTTTTGCGCATCTGCTCGACGACCCTTCTTGAAAACTGGAACTACCTGTGCTCTTTTCCAATCATTTGGAACCTTCCGTTCCACTAGACTTGCGGTACACGGCTGTAGAATCGAATTGGTATCCCGTCAGGTCCAGTGGACTTTCCTCTGTTGAGGATTTCAGTTGCTTTTCTATTCCTTGGGCACTACTTTCGATGTCAGCCATTTTTTCGTTCGTGCGAGGATTTAGAGAAGGAACTGCAGTGCGGTCTTCCTCTGTGAAACAGCTACCGGTGGGCAGGCGGGCGGCCACGGCCACAGGCGGGCAGAGATGGGAAAAAATCTGACATACGGCCAGCCAGCCGGCCCGGAACGTATGGGACAGTTCTGCAGTGGCTGAATGCACGCCTCAGCCCAGGGTCGCCATGTCGTTAGTGCAAACGCTGACTGGCGGGTAGCCTATACTGGCTGCACCTGCGTGAGGGCAAGCTGAGGGGCGTCCAGCAGTGCTCGCCCACCTATGTGACAGCTTTGGGGAATCCTAGTTAGCCTGTGGACAAGAGTGTCCTACTGCAGTCGTCTCGTAGTACAGATAGTTATCCTGCTATAAGGAGGAAGACACTCGCTCTACAATTATGTGATTAATCAGCAGCAACATTAAAGTGCAGCCTACCATAAAAACCTAACGCCCCAGGGAAACCTATTGAAACATCCCTTGTGCTCATGAATACTTAACTCCGTTTTTTTTTAATCAGTAATTTGATTGGTTTGTTCTTGCCCTCCATCTTTTCCTGATGCCCAATTTGTTTACTAAATATGACAGTTTACATGTGATGTCTTACGACAGTGAAAGGAACCTGTGAGTACTGCAGACAGTGCCACAAGTTCCCCCAAAATCGTAGCACAACATACACCTATGTCGTACCAGCAAAGGTAAATCCACCTGATGATCGAAGTTTAAACGTTCGAAACGCTGGAGATAAAGAAATAGTGGATGGTAACAGTAAACTTGTTGTTTCATTCGATATCACGGTAAAGCCTAACCTAAAATGTTCGCATTTAAGGAACTTATTTCTATTAAAGTAATAAAGTAGTCCCAGAACCTCGTAGAAACGTGAAGGCACCAAGAATGACGTTTTTTAATAAATCTCCAGTGTTTCATTGCCTGGAAACGGCATCCATTCATAACATGCAAGTTAAAAATACGAAATGACGGAATCCAGTATGGTGTTTGCCAAGCATCCAGCACAGAATGTTAACGAAAGTCGATAGCAATTTCTGCGGTCTTCGATAAGTGCGTGTTAGGCCAAAATGACGTCATGTTTACACAAAGCCTTGTGAACTGTAGGTTACCCTTCTCGTGCAAGCAATTATTCAGCACGCCACGCCCGTCTAGTCACTATGCGAGTCAGATGAATAAAGTTTTGGTTTATATTAGAATTGCTACAGAAGAATGCTGAAGATTTGATGAGTAGATCACATAACTAATGAGGAGGTATTGAATAGAATTGGGGAGGAGTTTGTGGCACAACTTGACAAGAAGGAGGGACCGGTTCGTAGGACATTTTCTGAGGCATCAAGGGATCACAAATTTAGCATTGGAGGGCAGCGTGGAGGCTAAAAATCGTAGAGGGAAACCAAGAGATGAATACACTAAGCAGATTCAGAAGGATGTAGTTTGCAGTAAGTACTGGGAGATGAAGAAGCTTGCACAGGATAGAGTAGCATGGAGAGCTGCATCAAACCAGTCTCAGGAGTGAAGACCACAACAACAACAACAACAACAACAACAACATATATTGGAATGGCCCTCGTGTTAGCGGCTTTTAGAAACTTACTAAGCTTTCGTGTCTGTACTTACCTCCTGAATGACCTCGTCCACTCGCTGCATCCTCTGCTTGTACGGTATGTACCGGTCCATACGCACAAGAGCCTGTAAACAGGAAGGGATAATAATGTCAGAACAGTGGTACTCCAGTCAGTAAATTCTGCAAAAAGAAATGCAGCGCTGCAGGGTTATATACTTTGCACTTGTGTAACATGGGGTCCAGAGCAAAACAGAGAGATCTGTTCAGCTAAAGAGCACAGAACCCAAACACCGTCAAGAGACACCAGTAGCGAGGATTGAAGTGGCGTATTTCGTACAGGGAGACTAAAAATTGTTTCGAAGACGAGTTTTGACCCTAGTTTACTGGCCTCTAGTAGCTGCTGATATGAAGGCAAAGGAACAGTTTCCTGTTTTGCTTCAGAGTCTGTGATGACGAATATATCGGCGAATTATAGGGGAACGAATTTGATTCCAAGTCAGAAAAACCTAATACGAAAACCCACAGAATGAAATTTTAAGAACGATGAAGATGCGACGAGAGAAATATACGGTACATTGTTCTATTGTATATTCTTACTGTTTTGTGTCTGCGTTAGATTTGTTCTTCCAACGTTTATCTATCCTAAATCGACATCTATACTCCGCACGTCACTTTACGGTGTGTGATGGAGAGTACTTCTGATACCGTAGCACTACCTTCTTCCCCTTCCCTGCTCCATTCGCAAACGGCACGTAGCTTCCCGGAGTACTCACCAGGAATTTCATTAGGAGGCCTCTCCGTCATGCACAACACTTCTTCTGAAGCAACTGACACTGACATGTGTTGACCCTCTCCCTAACACTCGTGCGTCAATTTAACAATCCCGTGACGAACGCGCCGCTCATTATTGGATTTTCTCTACGTTTTCTACTAACCCAGAGTAGTAAAAGTCCCCGACTGATAAGCAGAATCGGTCGAATAAGTGTTTTCTTTCGTGCAAGAATTATATTCCCTTAAGATTCTTGCCATGAATCTCAGCCTGGCAGCTGCTTATCGTACGAATTGTTTTATGTGGTCATTCCACTTTAGGTCGCAACAGATGGTTACTACTGGATACATTAGATAGTTACCGTTTCAGGTAACAGTACACTAGTGGATTGCTTCGCCTATTTAAGTGTAATACGTTACATTTATTTACGTTTCGGGGTCAACTACCAGTCCCTGTAGCAATGTCGATATTCTGTAGGTCTTCCTGCAATTCGCTAAACTCTTCTGGTGTTGCAACTTACTTACAGACAACCGCATCATCTGCCGGGAACAGCCTCATGAAGCTTCGGACGCTACGCACTGGATCATTTCTTAGAGGGCAATTCAGTAAGTAATGCAACTTATTCTTTTCTGGTAGCAGGCTGGTTTTATTCAAGATTCCAGTACGCCATATTATTCCCCCACTCTTTTGACTACACAGTCCTATTTTTCAACATGATATCCGTTCAGTGCTACGGCCTTACGCCGCTTTACTGGGAGGATCTGTATGCCCCCATGGTAGCACTCTACTGGTCGACGTTGCAACCAATGTCTTGCTGCATCAATAATCTCCCCATTATCTGCTTACTGCGGAGTGCATCCTTCATTAGACCAACCAGATGGAAGTCGGATAGTGCGCGATCCAGGCTGTAGAGTGGATGAGGAGAACAATCTCATGAAGTTTCGTGAGCGCCTCTCGGGAACGTAGATGTGCATGAGGTTTTGCGTTGTCATGAAGCAGAAGTTCATTTGCATTTTTACGGCGATGAGCACCCTGGAGTCGTTTCTTCAGTTTCATGGGGATAGCACAGCACACTTCTGAGCTGATCGCTGCACCATGAGGGAGTACATCAATCAGAAAAATGGTTCAAATGGCTCTGAGCACTATAGGACTTAACTGCTAAGGTCATCAGTCCCCTAGAACTAACTAACCTACGGACAACACACACATCCTTGCCCGAGGCAGGATTCGAACCTGCGACCGCAGTGGTCGCACGGCTCCAGACCATCAAACAGAATAAGCCTTTCAGAGTGCCAGGAGACCGCCGCCATGATTGTACAGGCCGAGGGTGCGCCTTTGAATTTTTTCTTCCGAGGAGAGCTGGTGTTGCGGCTCCCCTTGGAGTGCCGCTGTGATTGCGGTTCGAAGGGACGGTCAGTGCTTGTGACTATGTTCGACAAAAAATTGCACGATCAAATTCGTAACGCGCAAGCAATTCGGCACAGATGGTCCTTCGTTGCTCTTTATGGTCTCCTGTTAGGCCGCGAGGAGCCCACGAGCACATAACTTTGAATACCCCAACGGGTGGACGGGTCAATGAGCGCCACCAACGGACATGTCCAGTTGAGCAGCGACGTGTTAATCCATAAAATTTCGGGCGTGCGGCCGCATAAATACCGTTCAGCAATCTTCAGAGTGATCCGAGGCTCACTCTGAAGATGGCTGGACGGTATTCAGCCGAAATATTAGAAGAAGAAGTCAAATTTATGCGGGCGCACGCCCGAAATTTTGTGGATCAGTATTTGCGCCGCGAAAATATGTAGATGCACAGCGACGCGTTAGTTTATCTGTCGGTCTCTTAGAATGAGTGTTGGACGAGTCACAGCTGTGTGGGGCCGGCCGACACACGGGAGAGTGGACAGGTTTGCGCGACCTTGTGGGATGATGACAAACACCTCGCCCAGCGATCCACCGTTATTTTGTTCACTGCAAGGTCTCTATAGTCATTCTGCAAGCGCCTATAAACACCTGCGATGCTCTGATTTTCCGCCAAAAGAAACTCAATGACAGACGCTTTGAAGGCGACGTATAGCGCCTCCTAGCGGATGTCCGTCAACAAATTCCGCATTTTTTCAATCGAAACTGGCCGAGAAAAAAATTGGTTCCATTACTTATCGAATGTCTGTTGTATTTACAAGGTGAGCCGGAGAATATTCAATATTCTTGGATATGACAGGAACGATCATTAAAAGCAAGAAAGTCCAGTAAACATGGGCTCTAAAATACATATCTTAAGAGCTATGAGCATTGTCCAGTAGAAGAAATGTGTTTGGCAATCTCGAAGATGAAGAAGTGTTTGTAGTTCTTAAGATATGCATCTCTAGTCCATCTTCAGTAGACACTTTTCCCTCGAAAGGTCGTCCCTGTCATGTCCCACAATACTGACCATTCCTCCTGGGACATCCGCTATACTGAACAGTATATTGAACGACCTATATCTGCACCAGCCTTTTATTTTCACTTATTCAAGCTAAATTCGTCATTTTAATTGTTTATTACACTACACACTACTTCTCCTGGCGACATTCTTCATTAGAAAATATGCAGGATGTCCCAAAAAGAATGACCTGATTACTGATTTATTAGGAAGAAGGGCTTAACACCAACAACTAAATTACTCAGAAAAGACAGAAGTTAATAAAAATCCATCATAAATGTTCAATATGTCCTCCATTGGCTGCACGAACGACATGTAGCCGATAGCTGAATTCATCCCAAACTGAGCGTAAGGTGTCTTCTGTCACTGAAGCTACAGCAGCTGATATTCTGGTTTTTAGTTCATCAATGTCACGAGGTAAGGGAGGAACATAAACCCATTGTTCAACATATTCCCACAGGAAGAAATCACATGGTGTTAAGTCAGGGGACCTAGGAGGCCAAGGCTGTAAAGCCTGGTCTCGCCGTCCTGTACGCCCTATCCAACGTTGAGGCACGTTGCCATTGAGGAAACAGCGCACGTTGTTGTGCCAGTGCGGTGGTGCTCTATCTTCTGATAGATGAAATTATCAGAGTCAAGTTGTGGGAATAACCAGTTCTGTAGCATTGCAAGATATGATTGTCCTGTTACGGTTTCTTCCTCAAAAAAGTAGGATCCATAAAACCTGCTTTGCGAACAGCACAAAAAATTGACTTTTGGTGAATCATGATCGTGTTCAGTTGTTTCATGATGATTTTCGAGGCCCCATTTACGCACATTATGGCGGTGAACCTTTCCGCTAATATGGAAAATTGCCTCATCGCTGAATATCAACCGTGATATAAAAGTGTCATCTTCCATGTCCTCTAGAATAGCTTTACTTTGTCAGTATCACGAAGAGCTTGTACCAGTTGTAATCGGTGTGGTTTGAGGGCTAAACGATGCCGTAACACACGCCACACTGTCATGCGCGGTACGCAAGTTCTCGGCTAGCACGACGCGTAGACTTGCGGGAGCTCCGCTCGTCGGTTTTGTTCCACTGTTTGTTCAGGAACATGTGGCCGGCCAGGACTTTTGCCTTTACAGAGGCACTTTGTTCCTAACAACTGTTTGTACCACCGTCGAATGTTCTTTGGTGATGGTGGTTTAGCACGAAATCGAATATGAAGCGCCCACTGAACTGCGATCACTGACTGAGTACGACTGAATTCAGCCGGCCGCGGTGGCCAAGCGGTTCCAGGCGCATCAGTCCGGAACCGAGGGACTGGTATATAAATCATGCACAATACAATCTGCATTAGCCAGTTGCAGTACCTGATAAACTGTCGTTGTTTCGTAACGTTTCAGCTCGAGTTTGAGCACAGCTGAAAGTTCGGCTAAAACCGATACGCCACCTGCCAGTGTCCATGGTTATGCCCAGAGAGACTGCAGCGACCCGACTCTGTCTCCCCGGTATTGGCTCCCGTGCAATGATGGGCACAACGCTTGTTTCGTACGAGTAGGGCACTGTATTTCAGCTAGCTAATGTACATGGTATGAAGCAGTTTGCCCGCATCTCGTGGTCGTGCGGTAGCGTTCTCGCTTCCCACGCCCGGGTTCCCGGGTTCGATTCCCGGCGGGGTCAGGGATTTTCTCTGCCTCGTGATGGCTGGGTGTTGTGTGCTGTCCTTAGGTTAGTTAGGTTTAAGTAGTTCTAAGTTCTAGGGGACTGATGACCATAGATGTTAAGTCCCATAGTGCTCAGAGCCATGAAGCAGTTTACTGGACAAGCTCTATAAAATTAACCGAGTAACTCCTGTTTCGAGTCGCGGGTCCTCTATCATGTTGTATAATACCTTACAATCCCAAAGGACTTTATACCTTAATTTTCTGAAGGAAGCCATGAATTAAAGCGCAACAGGCTGCTGTATGATACATCACCTCACAAAAAAGGGAAGCACCTAGAACGAGAGGAGGAAACAGAATGAGATTTCGGGGGTTGAGAGGGTATGTGATATTATTTCAACAATTACAAAATCGAGTCAAATATGCAAAGAACTTGGCAGTGTAAGCCCATTTATCAGTATTACGTTGTACCCCTCTGGCCCGTATGCATGCACTGATTCGGCTGGGAAAGGTGTCAGAAGGCAGTTCTATTCTCTTGTGAAGCAACCTGGCCCATAACTCTTTAACTGGTCCTTAATATCCTGGATATTAGTACTGGGACGGAGTTGATGTCCGAGCTGGTTCCACACGTGATCTCTCGGGGACAGGTACACGGACCTTGCTGGACAGAGGAGAATTTCAGTATCAAACAGGCAGTTTATAGTGACTCGTACTATATGTAGAAGAGCATTGTCCTATTGAAAAACGATAATGTGGCATGAGAGGCAGACAACGCAGATTGTCCGTGACGAACCGTTGTGCCGTTACAGTTCCCTTGATTAGTACGGACCGTGACCTGAAGTCATAACCGATGGCTCTCACACCAAGGTGCCAGTAGTAACTCCGGTGTGCCTCTCAAAAACATTGGAAGAATGTCACCTCTCCCGAGGTCGCCGCCACATCACTGGCGGTGGTTATTCGGCGTAGTGGGGAACCGTGATTTCTCGTTGAACACAGTGTGATTCTATTCATCACCAGTCCGTGCTTCCCGGTAATGTCATCACATAAAACGCAGCTGTTTGCGTTGTGCTGTTAATAGTATCGTACGCATGGTATGGTAATTCCATAGTCTGGCTGTTGCTCGTCTCTGGCCAATGGTGGAAAACGATACAGAATGTTGCAAGAATTCCATTACTTGTTCTCGGATGGCAAGTGTAGATGTGAAGGGGTGACAACATGATTCTTGCACAATACGGCGATCCTCCACCGCGATGGTCAGACATGTTTGTCTGGAACCTTGTCGACCAGTATACCTGCCCTCACGTTGCCGTGCAATCCAACGTTGAAACACTGTCACATCCGAATGTCTCACAAATTTGAATAATGCACGATTCGACAAGCTGGACAAGTGCAGACCCATAATGAGGCCCCTTTTAAACTCTGTCAGGCACTGATAACGCTGTCTCAAACGAGTGCGCAGAATGTCCATATCCCTCACAGCGATCACTCAGCATCTGACGCTGCTCGTGCCTCTATAAACCCTCTGTGGCTTGGTAACAACACTAAACACGAAGAACACTAATGCATTTTGTTTGCCATTCTACCTGACAGAGAGAATTGCAAATATGATCATTTATGTGCCAGAAAACTGTGTGTACGTTTATGAAGTTGCACCGACATCCGACCTTGTTTTCTGGGTACTTCACTTTTTTTTATCAGGTAGTTTGTTTCACTGGTAATGCTGAATAGTCGTAAGTAAAACTAAAGAAATTCTGATATGTACGGAGCCAAACAGACACTCATAGTTCCCTTCCATCTTTCGCTTGCCTATAAGAAAAAAGGTAGAAAGCGAATTTTGCGTCCCATTATATACAGCGCACGAGCTCAGTTTGATAAGGATACACGAGAAATCGATAGCGGACAATTTGAGAAAAAATGGTTCAAATGGCTCTGAGCACTATGGGACTTGACTTCTGAGGTCATCAATCCCCTAGAACGTAGAACTACTTAAACCTAACTAACTTAAGGACATCACACTCATCCATGCCCGAGGCAGGATTCGAACCTGCGACCGTAGCGGTCGCGCGGTTCCAGACTGTAGCGCCTAGAACCGCTCGGCCACTCCGGCCGGCGCCTATATAAGACAACAAGTGTCTGGCGCAGTTGTTTGATCGGTTACTACTGCTACAGTAGCAGGTTATCAAGATATGAGTGTGAATGTGGTGTTATAGTCGGCGCACGAGCTATGGGACACAGCATCTTCGAGGTAGCGATGAAGTGGGGACTTTCCCATACGAACATTTCACTAGCGTACCGTGAACACAAGAATCCGGTAAAACATCGAATCTCCAACATCGCTGCGGCCGGAAAAAGATCCTGCAAGTACGGGAGCAACGATGACTGAAGAGAATCCTTCAACGTGACTGAAGTGCAACCCTTCCGCAAATCGCTGCAGATTTCAGTGCTGCGCCATCAACAAGCGTCAGCATGCGAACCATTCACCGAAACATAATAGATGCGGGCTTCCGGAGCCGAAGGCCTGCTCCTGTACACTTCATGACTGCAAAACACAGAGCTTTACGCCTCGCCTGGGCCCGTAAACCCCCTCATTGGACTGCTGATGTCTGGAACCATGTTGCCGGGTCGGACGAGTCTCGTCTTAAATTGTATCGAGCGGATGGACGTGTACGGCCGGGCAATTTTAAGAAACTGTGTCCACTTTCGATTGAGGTGATATCGAGAAATATGAAAACGCTAAACGGGGATTTAAGCCTCACTCCTCTGAAAGAGTAACCATTACATCCTTACATGTGGAGTAGGTGGGATTCAGGAACTGTGAATATTGGAACACTGTCCGCGTTTTCCCACACTGTACCAATAAATGTCACAATTAGACACGTGAGGATTTGTTTTCTTCTGAAACAGATTTAAAAATTGTACATGTCTACATTTGTATTGTTTTTACGTTAATGTGGTTCGGTAGGTCTGTCGTGCAGTGCCAGACCAGAAATCCAATGGTCGTGAGTTTTATCCTCAGTCGGCACTAGGATTTTTATCTGTCGCTATCACTCCTTCCCCCTCTGATAGTGTCTGCATCGTGGTCAAATGTCGAAATTAAACTCCAGGTCCCCCTGTAACTAGCTGGGTAACACAGTTCGAAGATCGGAAGGCAACACCATGCCACCACCAACAGAACCACACCCACGCTTGAGGTGACAAAAGTCATGGAGTAGTCGCATGCAGTTATACAGATGGCAGCAGTATCACGTACACAAGGTATAAAAATGGTTCAAATGGCTCTGAGCAGTATGGGACTTAACTTCTGAGGTCATCAGTCCCCTAGAATTTAGAACTACTTAAACATAACTAACCTAAGGACATCACACACATCAATGCCCGAGGCAGGATTCGAACCTGCGACCGTAGCGGTCGCGCGGTTCCAGACTGAAGTGCCTAGAACCGCTCGGTCACACCGGCCGGCACACAAGGTATAAAACAACAGTGCATTGTTGGAACTTTCATTTGTACTCGGGTGATTCATGTGAAAGGATTATCGACGCGATTATTGCCGACGGACAGAAATTAACAGACTATGAACGGGGAATGGTAGCTGGAGCTAGACGCATGGGACATGCCCTTTAGAAATAGTATGGGAACTCAATATTCCGAGATTCACAGTCTCAAGAGAGCACCGAGAATACCAAATTTCAGGCATTGCCTGTCCCCAAAGACAATGCACTGGCCGACGGCGTTCTTTTAACGACCGAGAGCAGCGGCGTTTACGTACAATTTTTGGCGTTAATGGGCTATAACAGCAGACGGCCGACGCGAGTGCCCTTGCTAACGGCACAACATCTTTTGCAGCGCCTCTCCTGGGCTCGTGACCATATCGGTTGGACGCTAGACGACTGGAAAACCGTGGAGTGGTCAGATAAGTCCAGATTTCAGTTGGTAAGAGCGGATGGTAGGGTTCGTGTGCGGCGCAGACCCCACAAAGCCATGAAGCCAAATTGTCAACAAGGCGCTGTGCAAGCTGATGGTGATTTTGTGATGATAAGGGCTGTGTTTACATGGAATGGACTGGATCCTGTGATCCAACTGAACCGATCATTGACTTGAAACGGAGACCATTTGCAGTCACTCATGGACTTCATGTTCTCAAATAACGATGGAATTTTTACGGATGGCAATACGCCACGTCTCCGGCCCACAACTGCTCGCGATTGGTTTGAATAGTATTCTGGCTAATTGGAGCGAATAATATGGAAACCCATCGAACATTTATGCGACGTAACTGACGTCAGTTCATGAACAAAACACTTTCACAATTCTATCTATCGTTTGCGCCTTTGTCCCAGATTGTGCGCGGGGTTGGCGTGGTTAAATCGGATTTGGCATGTTAATGTGAAGGGGTGGCCGGATGCCCTTCCTACCGCCACCCCGTACCCCCCGGGAGGAATCAGAGTATCCCATTGTTCTCTGTCCAGTGTAAATCATGGAAAAGTGCGGATGTGTTTCAAATGTCTGTGAGTCGTGTAACTGAGGCGGGACGTGGGGACCAGCCCGGTAATCACCTAGAGGTATGTGGAAAACCGCCTAAAAACCACATCCAGGCTGGCTGGCACACTGGCCCTCGGCGTTAATCCGGCGGGCGGATTCGATCCGGAGCTGGCGCGCCTAACCGAGTCCAGGAAGCAGCGCATTAGCGCTCTTGGCTAACCTGGCGGGCCAAAGCACTTTCACAATTATGGGCGGCTAAAGGGACAGCGTTGCTCAAAATTTCTGCAGGGGACTTCCAGTGACTTGTTGAGTCCATGTCGCGTCGACTTGCTGCACTATGCCAGGCAAAAGGAGTTATCCCATGACTTCTGTCCCCCCTCCCCCCCCCCCCCCCAATATATAGCAGAGTTGGCAAAAGAAGATCCAAACAGCTAAGTGGGATTGGCATGCTGCTTTGCGAGTCTACTTCAACCATTCACTTAACGTGCCTTTGTTTACGTCTCTATGGCAACGCCTCAGTGTTGTCGTAGTTCTATAGACAATTGTTGTTCTCGTGCGCAGACGTTTGTGCTTCGCATTTGAAAGCTGGCAACAATGCTGACACCTGTCACGAATGTTCTTTCATCTACTCTGCTAAAGTCGGTTTGGTGCGGTGTTCGGGGCTGATGACAGCTATGACGTTTATGTTTTCGGAGAGATTAATGGTTGTGAAATAACCAGTCCACATTGTCGAAACGCTCGCTGTTCCGCGAAAAATGACAATGTTGCATGACACTATTTGCAGTTGTCCCTTGAATTTACACTTCCTGGCAGATTAAAACGGACACGGATCTTTGCGTATTTTGGGCAACAAGTTTTCACCAGAAACATACGAAGACCCTTCACGAACCGTCGCAATGATCTCTCTATTTCTCTCCACCAAATTCTTGAATTTCTTTGAGATTGTTCCCAAGATCTTACGAGAAGTATAACGTCTGGCAGAACGGACTTAAAGAACAGTGGCTTTAGTCACAACGCAGGAATGTGCGACTGCGTGTCGTACAAGGACTCGAACATGGAACTCTGAGTGGCACTGCTTTAATCTGCATGCGAGGTTCAGTTTCGCCTACACTCCGTTTTCTAAAGTGAAAGGTTGCACAGAACGGGAACATGTTCTATTCCTTCTCGCACTTAGCTAAGACACAAGTTAATCAACCGAGATAAATTGAAAAGAATGACAGAAAACAATGAATTACACTGGTGGTTGTAAACTGTGTTATTAAACGTTCTCAGCGGGTGGCTGTATTGCCACCGGTTGGAGATTGCATCACCAAACGGCGATTCGAGAGAAAGAAGCTGGAAATCCAGGGACACTGGGAAAGAAGAGATGCTTGGTCGGTGTCAGATTCAGGCAAGTTTTTCGAGAAACCATCGCGAAACCTTTCGTAATTATCAAGTCGAAGAGATGTGACGCGTCTTTCTTTTACCTTGCTGCTGTAACCTATTTCTCACATTTTTATCAAGTTAGCATCGCGCCTTGTGTATGGTAATTACTTTTAATCTGTCTAATTATGGACCTCTCACTATGCAGTTTTTCTTGGTTTCTGTGCGATAATTCTTCTGCGTTTGGTTTTCTCCTACTCTTGCAAGTGATTATAGCTCTACACGTTCCCTGTTTTAAGTGTCTTTGCAGACTTTCACCTCATTCAAGTGATACTCATTTTCATTAATTAATTCATGTAGTTACTTACTTTAGTTGTTGTTATATTGGATGAGCTGTTCAGTTAATCAATTTTCTTCAGTCTCTTTTGTGTGCCCTGTGATAGGTCCATCCTGTCTGGATTGTCTCTGGCTATTTAGTATTTTTCTGTAGAGTTCTATGTGTTTCGTAGTTCGTAGTTGCCATTATCACCTTATTGTATCTTAGAAATTATCAAACAGAATTTTTTCCTACTTTCTCTTTGTTTCTGTATCATACACAGACGAGTTTTACTACTTCGTTGCATTACATCAATATCACGTTTATGATGATTGACTTTTTGTTGTCGGTGTTCTTGACTGGTTGGTACGCCATATTAATACTTAGAGTAATGTTCGTAAGAAGTAATAATTTTGGATTTTATTACTTTTTTCAAAACTAGGTTTTTAATATTTTTCACAATAACTGAATCTATCTTTCAAGAAGAACGTCACATATTTGTTCTTATTTATATTTGGTTTTCCGCTTTGTTTGGTGATTAATTAATTAATCGCAGTACGAACATCGGCCAAACATATGCCACACTGAGACGAATGTTATAATGCTACTTTTAGGTGTTACTTGTGTCTTCTGGTTTTGACCGAAACCACAGCCAGATACTGATAACTTGTTATTATGAAAACTGTGCCTTCTGAATCACATGTGATTTGTAACAGATACAGGGTGAAGATTATTAAACTATATGAAATAAAATCGTCATAATTTCTGAACGGTTTGCGTTAGGACGTTAAAAGAGCGCTGTTGGCCGCGGAGTATGATGGGAATTGCACTGAAGAGCCAAAGAAACTGGTGCATCTGCCTAATATCGTGTGGGGCCCCCACGAGGACGCAGAAGTGCCGCAAAACGAGGTGGCATGGAAACGACTAACATCTGAAGTAGTGCTGGAGGGAATTGACACCATGAATCCTGAATGGCTGTCCATAAATCCGTAAGAGTAAGAGAGGGTGGAGATCTCTTCTGAACAGCACGTTGTAAGGCATCCTGGATACGCTCAATAATGTTCATGTCTGGGGCGTTTGGTGGCCAGCGGAAGTGTTTACTCTCAGAAGTGTGTTCCTGGAGCCATTCTGTAGCAATCCTGCACGTGTGGGGTGTCGTATTGTCCTGCTGGAACTGCCCTAGTCCGTCGGAATGCACAATGGACAAAAATGGATGCAGGTGACCAGACAGAATGCTCACGTACGTGTCACCTATCAGAGTCGTATCTAGACGTATCAGAGGTCCCATATCACTCCAGCTACACATGCCTGACATCATCACAGAGCCTCCACCAGCTTGAACAGTCCCCTGCTGAAATCCAGGGACCCTGGATTCATAATGTCTCCATACCCGTACACGTCCATCCGCTCGATACAGTTTGAAATGAGACTCGTCCGAACAGGCAACATGTTTCCAGTCATCAACAGTCCAATGCCGGATTTGACGCATCCAGGCGAGGCGTAAAGCTTTGTGTCGTGCAGTCATCAAGGATACATGAGTGGGCCTTCGGCTCATAAAGCCCATATCGATAATGTTTCGTCGAATGGTTCGCACACTGACACTTAATGGCCCAGCATTGATATGTGCCAGCAATTTGCGGAAGGATTGCACTTCTTTCACGCTGAACGATTCTATTCAGTCGTCGTCGTTGGTTACGTTCTTGCAGTGTCTTTTTCCGGCCGCAGCAATGTCGAAGATTTGATGTTTTACAGGGCACCTGATATTCACGGTACACTCCTGAAATGGTCGTACGGGAAAATCTCCACTTCATCGCTACCTCGGAGATGCTGTGTCCCATCGCTCGTGTACCGACTATAACAGTACGTACAGACTCATGTAAATCTTGACAACGTGCCATTGTAGTAGCAGTAAGCGATCTAACAACTGCGCCAGACACTTGTCTCACATAGGCGTTGCCGAGCGCAGCGCCGTATTCTGCCTGATATTCACGGTACACTCCTGAAATGGTCGTACGGGAAAATCTCCACTTCATCGCTACCTCGGAGATGCTGTGTCCCATCGCTCGTGTACCGACTATAACAGTACGTACAGACTCATGTAAATCTTGACAACATGCCATTGTAGTAGCAGTAAGCGACCTAACAACTGCGCCAGACACTTGTCTCACATAGGCGTTGCCGAGCGCAGCGCCGTATTCTGCCTGATATTCACGGTACACTCCTGAAATGGTCGTACGGGAAAATCTCCACTTCATCGCTACCTCGGAGATGCTGTGTCCCATCGCTCGTGTACCGACTATAACAGTACGTACAGACTCATGTAAATCTTGACAATGTGCCATTGTAGTAGCAGTAAGCGATCTAACAACTGCGCCAGACACTTGTCTCACATAGGCGTTGCCGAGCGCAGCGCCGTATTCTGCCTGATATTCACGGTACACTCCTGAAATGGTCGTACGGGAAAATCTCCACTTCATCGCTACCTCGGAGATGCTGTGTCCCATCGCTCGTGTACCGACTATAACAGTACGTACAGACTCATGTAAATCTTGACAACGTGCCATTGTAGTAGCAGTAAGCGATCTAACAACTGCGCCAGACACTTGTCTCACATAGGCGTTGCCGAGCGCAGCGCCGTATTCTGCCTGATATTCACGGTACACTCCTGAAATGGTCGTACGGGAAAATCTCCACTTCATCGCTACCTCGGAGATGCTGTGTCCCATCGCTCGTGTACCGACTATAACAGTACGTACAGACTCATGTAAATATTGACAACGTGCCATTGTAGTAGCAGTAAGCGATCTAACAACTGCGCCAGACACTTGTCTCACATAGGCGTTGCCGAGCGCAGCGCCGTATTCTGCCTGATATTCACGGTACACGCCTGAAATGGTCGTACGGGAAAATCTCCACTTCATCGCTACCTCGGAGATGCTGTGTCCCATCGCTCGTGTACCGACTATAACAGTACGTACAGACTCATGTAAATCTTGACAACGTGCCATTGTAGTAGCAGTAAGCGATCTAACAACTGCGCCAGACACTTGTCTCACATAGGCGTTGCTGAGCGCAGCGCCGTATTCTGCCTGATATTCACGGTACACTCCTGAAATGGTCGTACGGGAAAATCTCCACTTCATCGCTACCTCGGAGATGCTGTGTCCCATCGCTCGTGTACCGACTATAACAGTACGTACAGACTCATGTAAATATTGACAACGTGCCATTGTAGTAGCAGTAAGCGATCTAACAACTGCGCCAGACACTTGTCTCACATAGGCGTTGCCGAGCGCAGCGCCGTATTCTGCCTGATATTCACGGTACACGCCTGAAATGGTCGTACGGGAAAATCTCCACTTCATCGCTACCTCGGAGATGCTGTGTCCCATCGCTCGTGTACCGACTATAACAGTACGTACAGACTCATGTAAATCTTGACAACGTGCCATTGTAGTAGCAGTAAGCGATCTAACAACTGCGCCAGACACTTGTCTCACATAGGCGTTGCCGAGCGCAGCGCCGTATTCTGCCTGATATTCACGGTACACTCCTGAAATGGTCGTACGGGAAAATCTCCACTTCATCGCTACCTCGGAGATGCTGTGTCCCATCGCTCGTGTACCGACTATAACAGTACGTACAGACTCATGTAAATCTTGACAACGTGCCATTGTAGTAGCAGTAAGCGATCTAACAACTGCGCCAGACACTTGTCTCACATAGGCGTTGCCGAGCGCAGCGCCGTATTCTGCCTGATATTCACGGTACACTCCTGAAATGGTCGTACGGGAAAATCTCCACTTCATCGCTACCTCGGAGATGCTGTGTCCCATCGCTCGTGTACCGACTATAACAGTACGTACAGACTCATGTAAATCTTGACAACGTGCCATTGTAGTAGCAGTAAGCGATCTAACAACTGCGCCAGACACTTGTCTCACATAGGCGTTGCTGAGCGCAGCGCCGTATTCTGCCTGATATTCACGGTACACGCCTGAAATGGTCGTACGGGAAAATCTCCACTTCATCGCTACCTCGGAGATGCTGTGTCCCATCGCTCGTGTACCGACTATAACAGTACGTACAGACTCATGTAAATATTGACAACGTGCCATTGTAGTAGCAGTAAGCGATCTAACAACTGCGCCAGACACTTGTCTCACATAGGCGTTGCCGAGCGCAGCGCCGTATTCTGCCTGATATTCACGGTACACGCCTGAAATGGTCGTACGGGAAAATCTCCACTTCATCGCTACCTCGGAGATGCTGTGTCCCATCGCTCGTGTACCGACTATAACAGTACGTACAGACTCATGTAAATCTTGACAACGTGCCATTGTAGTAGCAGTAAGCGATCTAACAACTGCGCCAGACACTTGTCTCACATAGGCGTTGCCGAGCGCAGCGCCGTATTCTGCCTGATATTCACGGTACACTCCTGAAATGGTCGTACGGGAAAATCTCCACTTCATCGCTACCTCGGAGATGCTGTGTCCCATCGCTCGTGTACCGACTATAACAGTACGTACAGACTCATGTAAATCTTGACAACGTGCCATTGTAGTAGCAGTAAGCGATCTAACAACTGCGCCAGACACTTGTCTCACATAGGCGTTGCCGAGCGCAGCGCCGTATTCTGCCTGATATTCACGGTACACTCCTGAAATGGTCGTACGGGAAAATCTCCACTTCATCGCTACCTCGGAGATGCTGTGTCCCATCGCTCGTGTACCGACTATAACAGTACGTACAGACTCATGTAAATCTTGACAACGTGCCATTGTAGTAGCAGTAAGCGATCTAACAACTGCGCCAGACACTTGTCTCACATAGGCGTTGCCGAGCGCAGCGCCGTATTCTGCCTGATATTCACGGTACACGCCTGAAATGGTCGTACGGGAAAATCTCCACTTCATCGCTACCTCGGAGATGCTGTGTCCCATCGCTCGTGTACCGACTATAACAGTACGTACAGACTCATGTAAATCTTGACAACGTGCCATTGTAGTAGCAGTAAGCGATCTAACAACTGCGCCAGACACTTGTCTCACATAGGCGTTGCCGAGCGCAGCGCCGTATTCTGCCTGATATTCACGGTACACTCCTGAAATGGTCGTACGGGAAAATCTCCACTTCATCGCTACCTCGGAGATGCTGTGTCCCATCGCTCGTGTACCGACTATAACAGTACGTACAGACTCATGTAAATCTTGACAACGTGCCATTGTAGTAGCAGTAAGCGATCTAACAACTGCGCCAGACACTTGTCTCACATAGGCGTTGCCGAGCGCAGCGCCGTATTCTGCCTGATATTCACGATACACTCCTGAAATGGTCGTACGGGAAAATCTCCACTTCATCGCTACCTCGGAGATGCTGTGTCCCATCGCTCGTGTGCCGACTATAACAGTACGTACAGACTCATGTAAATCTTGACAACGTGCCATTGTAGTAGCAGTAAGCGATCTAACAACTGCGCCAGACACTTGTCTCACATAGGCGTTGCCGAGCGCAGCGCCGTATTCTGCCTGATATTCACGGTACACTCCTGAAATGGTCGTACGGGAAAATCTCCACTTCATCGCTACCTCGGAGATGCTGTGTCCCATCGCTCGTGTGCTGACTATAACAGTACGTACAGACTCATGTAAATCTTGACAACGTGCCATTGTAGTAGCAGTAAGCGATCTAACAACTGCGCCAGACACTTGTCTCACATAGGCGTTGCCGAGCGCAGCGCCGTATTCCGCCTGATATTCACGGTACACTCCTGAAATGGTCATACGGGAAAATATCCACTTCATCGCTACCTCGGAGATGCTGTGTCCCATCGCTCGTGTACCGACTATAACAGTACGTACAGACTCATGTAAATCTTGCCAACGTGCCATTGTAGTAGCAGTAAGCGATCTAACAACTGCGCCAGACACTTGTCTCACATAGGCGTTGCCGAGCGCAGCGCCGTATTCTGCCTGATATTCACGGTACACTCCTGAAATGGTCGTACGGGAAAATCTCCACTTCATCGCTACCTCGGAGATGCTGTGTCCCATCGCTCGTGTGCCGACTATAACAGTACGTACAGACTCATGTAAATCTTGACAACGTGCCATTGTAGTAGCAGTAAGCGATCTAACAACTGCGCCAGACACTTGTCTCACATAGGCGTTGCCGAGCGCAGCGCCGTATTCTGCCTGATATTCACGGTACACTCCTGAAATGGTCGTACGGGAAAATCTCCACTTCATCGCTACCTCGGAGATGCTGTGTCCCATCGCTCATGTACCGACTATAACAGTACGTACAGACTCATGTAAATCTTGACAACGTGCCATTGTAGTAGCAGTAAGCGATCTAACAACTGCGCCAGACACTTGTCTCACATAGGCGTTGCCGAGCGCAGCGCCGTATTCTGCCTGATATTCACGGTACACTCCTGAAATGGTCGTACGGGAAAATCTCCACTTCATCGCTACCTCGGAGATGCTGTGTCCCATCGCTCGTGTACCGACTATAACAGTACGTACAGACTCATGTAAATCTTGACAACGTGCCATTGTAGTAGCAGTAAGGGATCTAACAACTGCGCCAGACACTTGTCTCACATAGGCGTTGCCGAGCGCAGCGCCGTATTCTGCCTGATATTCACGGTACACTCCTGAAATGGTCGTACGGGAAAATCTCCACTTCATCGCTACCTCGGAGATGCTGTGTCCCATCGCTCGTGTACCGACTATAACAGTGCGTACAGACTCATGTAAATCTTGACAACGTGCCATTGTAGTAGCAGTAAGCGATCTAACAACTGCGCCAGACACTTGTCTCACATAGGCGTTCCGAGCGCAGCGCCGTATTCTGCCTGATATTCACGGTACACTCCTGAAATGGTCGTACGGGAAAATCTCCACTTCATCGCTACCTCGGAGATGCTGTGTCCCATCGCTCGTGTACCGACTATAACAGTACGTACAGACTCATGTAAATCTTGACAACGTGCCATTGTAGTAGCAGTAAGCGATCTAACAACTGCGCCAGACACTTGTCTCACATAGGCGTTGCCGAGCGCAGCGCCGTATTCTGCCTGATATTCACGGTACACTCCTGAAATGGTCGTACGGGAAAGTCTCCACTTCATCGCTACCTCGGAGATGCTGTGTCCCATCGCTCGTGTGCCGACTATAACAGTACGTACAGACTCATGTAAATCTTGACAACGTGCCATTGTAGTAGCAGTAAGCGATCTAACAACTGCGCCAGACACTTGTCTCACATAGGCGTTGCCGAGCGCAGCGCCGTATTCTGCCTGATATTCACGGTACACTCCTGAAATGGTCGTACGGGAAAATCTCCACTTCATCGCTACCTCGGAGATGCTGTGTCCCATCACTCGTGTACCGACTATAACAGTACGTACAGACTCATGTAAATCTTGACAACGTGCCATTGTAGTAGCAGTAAGCGATCTAACAACTGCGCCAGACACTTGTCTCACATAGGCGTTGCCGAGCGCAGCGCCGTATTCTGCCTGATATTCACGGTACACTCCTGAAATGGTCGTACGGGAAAATCTCCACTTCATCGCTACCTCGGAGATGCTGTGTCCCATCGCTCGTGTACCGACTATAACAGTACGTACAGACTCATGTAAATCTTGACAACGTGCCATTGTAGTAGCAGTAAGCGATCTAACAACTGCGCCAGACACTTGTCTCACATAGGCGTTGCCGAGCGCAGCGCCGTATTCTGCCTGATATTCACGGTACACTCCTGAAATGGTCGTACGGGAAAATCTCCACTTCATCGCTACCTCGGAGATGCTGTGTCCCATCGCTCGTGTGCCGACTATAACAGTACGTACAGACTCATGTAAATCTTGACAACGTGCCATTGTAGTAGCAGTAAGCGATCTAACAACTGCGCCAGACACTTGTCTCACATAGGCGTTGCCGATCGCAGCGCCGTATTCTGCCTGATATTCACGGTACACTCCTGAAATGGTCGTACGGGAAAATCTCCACTTCATCGCTACCTCGGAGATGCTGTGTCCCATCGCTCGTGTACCGACTATAACAGTACGTACAGACTCATGTAAATCTTGAAAACGTGCCATTGTAGTAGCAGTAAGCGATCTAACAACTGCGCCAGACACTTGTCTCACATAGGCGTTGCCGAGCGCAGCGCCGTATTCTGCCTGATATTCACGGTACACTCCTGAAATGGTCGTACGGGAAAATCTCCACTTCATCGCTACCTCGGAGATGCTGTGTCCCATCGCTCATGTACCGACTATAACAGTACGTACAGACTCATGTAAATCTTGACAACGTGCCATTGTAGTAGCAGTAAGCGATCTAACAACTGCGCCAGACACTTGTCTCACATAGGCGTTGCCGAGCGCAGCGCCGTATTCTGCCTGATATTCACGGTACACTCCTGAAATGGTCGTACGGGAAAATCTCCACTTCATCGCTACCTCGGAGATGCTGCGTCCCATCGCTCGTGTACCGACTATAACAGTACGTACAGACTCGTGTAAATCTTGACAACGTGCCATTGTAGTAGCAGTAAGCGATCTAACAACTGCGCCAGACACTTGTCTCACATAGGCGTTGCCGAGCGCAGCGCCGTATTCTGCCTGATATTCACGGTACACTCCTGAAATGGTCGTACGGGAAAATCTCCACTTCATCGCTACCTCGGAGATGCTGTGTCCCATCGCTCGTGTACCGACTATAACAGTACGTACAGACTCATGTAAATGTTGACAACGTGCCATTGTAGTAGCAGTAAGCGATCTAACAACTGCGCCAGACACTTGTCTCACATAGGCGTTGCCGATCGCAGCGCCGTATTCTGCCTGATATTCACGGTACACTCCTGAAATGGTCGTACGGGAAAATCTCCACTTCATCGCTACCTCGGAGATGCTGTGTCCCATCGCTCGTGTACCGACTATAACAATACGTACAGACTCATGTAAATCTTGACAACGTGCCATTGTAGTAGCAGTAAGCGATCTAACAACTGCGCCAGACACTTGTCTCACATAGGCGTTGCCGAGCGCAGCGCCGTATTCTGCCTGATATTCACGGTACACTCCTGAAATGGTCGTACGGGAAAATCTCCACTTCATCGCTACCTCGGAGATGCTGTGTCCCATCGCTCGTGTACCGACTATAACAGTACGTACAGACTCATGTAAATCTTGACAACGTGCCATTGTAGTAGCAGTAAGCGATCTAACAACTGCGCCAGACACTTGTCTCACATAGGCGTTGCCGAGCGCAGCGCCGTATTCTGCCTGATATTCACGGTACACTCCTGAAATGGTCGTACGGGAAAATCTCCACTTCATCGCTACCTCGGAGATGCTGTGTCCCATCGCTCGTGTGCCGACTATAACAGTACGTACAGACTCATGTAAATCTTGACAACGTGCCATTGTAGTAGCAGTAAGCGATCTAACAACTGCGCCAGACACTTGTCTCACATAGGCGTTGCCGAGCGCAGCGCCGTATTCTGCCTGATATTCACGGTACACTCCTGAAATGGTCGTACGGGAAAATCTCCACTTCATCGCTACCTCGGAGATGCTGTGTCCCATCGCTCGTGTACCGACTATAACAGTACGTACAGACTCATGTAAATCTTGACAACGTGCCATTGTAGTAGCAGTAAGCGATCTAACAACTGCGCCAGACACTTGTCTCACATAGGCGTTGCCGAGCGCAGCGCCGTATTCTGCCTGATATTCACGGTACACTCCTGAAATGGTCGTACGGGAAAATCTCCACTTCATCGCTACCTCGGAGATGCTGTGTCCCATCGCTCGTGTACCGACTATAACAGTACGTACAGACTCATGTAAATCTTGACAACGTGCCATTGTAGTAGCAGTAAGCGATCTAACAACTGCGCCAGACACTTGTCTCACATAGGCGTTGCCGAGCGCAGCGCCGTATTCTGCCTGATATTCACGGTACACTCCTGAAATGGTCGTACGGGAAAATCTCCACTTCATCGCTACCTCGGAGATGCTGTGTCCCATCGCTCGTGTACCGACTATAACAGTACGTACAGACTCATGTAAATCTTGACAACGTGATATTGTAGTAGCAGTAAGCGATCTAACAACTGCGCCAGACACTTGTCTCACATAGGCGTTGCCGAGCGCAGCGCCGTATTCTGCCTGATATTCACGGTACACTCCTGAAATGGTCGTACGGGAAAATCTCCACTTCATCGCTACCTCGGAGATGCTGTGTCCCATCGCTCGTGTACCGACTATAACGGTACGTACAGACTCATGTAAATCTTGACAACGTGCCATTGTAGTAGCAGTAAGCGATCTAACAACTGCGCCAGACACTTGTCTCACATAGGCGTTGCCGATCGCAGCGCCGTATTCTGCCTGATATTCACGGTACACTCCTGAAATGGTCGTACGGGAAAATCTCCACTTCATCGCTACCTCGGAGATGCTGTGTCCCATCGCTCGTGTACCGACTATAACAATACGTACAGACTCATGTAAATCTTGACAACGTGCCATTGTAGTAGCAGTAAGCGATCTAACAACTGCGCCAGACACTTGTCTCACATAGGCGTTGCCGAGCGCAGCGCCGTATTCTGCCTGATATTCACGGTACACTCCTGAAATGGTCGTACGGGAAAATCTCCACTTCATCGCTACCTCGGAGATGCTGTGTCCCATCGCTCGTGTACCGACTATAACAGTACGTACAGACTCATGTAAATCTTGACAACGTGCCATTGTAGTAGCAGTAAGCGATCTAACAACTGCGCCAGACACTTGTCTCACATAGGCGTTGCCGAGCGCAGCGCCGTATTCTGCCTGATATTCACGGTACACTCCTGAAATGGTCGTACGGGAAAATCTCCACTTCATCGCTACCTCGGAGATGCTGTGTCCCATCGCTCGTGTACCGACTATAACAGTACGTACAGACTCATGTAAATCTTGACAACGTGCCATTGTAGTAGCAGTAAGCGATCTAACAACTGCGCCAGACACTTGTCTCACATAGGCGTTGCCGAGCGCAGCGCCGTATTCTGCCTGATATTCACGGTACACTCCTGAAATGGTCGTACGGGAAAATCTCCACTTCATCGCTACCTCGGAGATGCTGTGTCCCATCGCTCGTGTGCCAACTATAACAGTACGTACAGACTCATGTAAATCTTGACAACGTGCCATTGTAGTAGCAGTAAGCGATCTAACAACTGCGCCAGACACTTGTCTCACATAGGCGTTGCCGAGCGCAGCGCCGTATTCTGCCTGATATTCACGGTACACTCCTGAAATGGTCGTACGGGAAAATCTCCACTTCATCGCTACCTCGGAGATGCTGTGTCCCATCGCTCGTGTGCCAACTATAACAGTACGTACAGACTCATGTAAATCTTGACAACGTGCCATTGTAGTAGCAGTAAGCGATCTAACAACTGCGCCAGACACTTGTCTCACATAGGCGTTGCCGAGCGCAGCGCCGTATTCTGCCTGATATTCACGGTACACTCCTGAAATGGTCGTACGGGAAAATCTCCACTTCATCGCTACCTCGGAGATGCTGTGTCCCATCGCTCGTGTGCCGACTATAACAGTACGTACAGACTCATGTAAATCTTGACAACGTGCCATTGTAGTAGCAGTAAGCGATCTAACAACTGCGCCAGACACTTGTCTCACATAGGCGTTGCCGAGCGCAGCGCCGTATTCTGCCTGATATTCACGGTACACTCCTGAAATGGTCGTACGGGAAAATCTCCACTTCATCGCTACCTCGGAGATGCTGTGTCCCATCGCTCGTGTGCCGACTATAACAGTACGTACAGACTCATGTAAATCTTGACAACGTGCCATTGTAGTAGCAGTAAGCGATCTAACAACTGCGCCAGACACTTGTCTCACATAGGCGTTGCCGAGCGCAGCGCCGTATTCTGCCTGATATTCACGGTACACTCCTGAAATGGTCGTACGGGAAAATCTCCACTTCATCGCTACCTCGGAGATGCTGTGTCCCATCGCTCGTGTGCCAACTATAACAGTACGTACAGACTCATGTAAATCTTGACAACGTGCCATTGTAGTAGCAGTAAGCGATCTAACAACTGCGCCAGACACTTGTCTCACATAGGCGTTGCCGAGCGCAGCGCCGTATTCTGCCTGATATTCACGGTACACTCCTGAAATGGTCGTACGGGAAAATCTCCACTTCATCGCTACCTCGGAGATGCTGTGTCCCATCGCTCGTGTGCCGACTATAACAGTACGTACAGACTCATGTAAATCTTGACAACGTGCCATTGTAGTAGCAGTAAGCGATCTAACAACTGCGCCAGACACTTGTCTCACATAGGCGTTGCCGAGCGCAGCGCCGTATTCTGCCTGATATTCACGGTACACTCCTGAAATGGTCGTACGGGAAAATCTCCACTTCATCGCTACCTCGGAGATGCTGTGTCCCATCGCTCGTGTGCCGACTATAACAGTACGTACAGATTCATGTAAATCTTGACAACGTGCCATTGTAGTAGCAGTAAGCGATCTAACAACTGCGCCAGACACTTGTCTCACATAGGCTTTGCCGAGCGCAGCGCCGTATTCTGCCTGATATTCACGGTACACTCCTGAAATGGTCGTACGGGAAAATCTCCACTTCATCGCTACCTCGGAGATGCTGTGTCCCATCGCTCGTGTACCGACTATAACAGTACGTACAGACTCATGTAAATCTTGACAACGTGCCATTGTAGTAGCAGTAAGCGATCTAACAACTGCGCCAGACACTTGTCTCACATAGGCGTTGCCGAGCGCAGCGCCGTATTCTGCCTGATATTCACGGTACACTCCTGAAATGGTCGTACGGGAAAATCTCCACTTCATCGCTACCTCGGAGATGCTGTGTCCCATCGCTCGTGTACCGACTATAACAGTACGTACAGACTCATGTAAATCTTGACAACGTGCCATTGTAGTAGCAGTAAGCGATCTAACAACTGCGCCAGACACTTGTCTCACATAGGCGTTGCCGAGCGCAGCGCCGTATTCTGCCTGATATTCACGGTACACGCCTGAAATGGTCGTACGGGAAAATCTCCACTTCATCGCTACCTCGGAGATGCTGTGTCCCATCGCTCGTGTACCGACTATAACAGTACGTACAGACTCATGTAAATCTTGACAACGTGCCATTGTAGTAGCAGTAAGCGATCTAACAACTGCGCCAGACACTTGTCTCACATAGGCGTTGCCGAGCGCAGCGCCGTATTCTGCCTGATATTCACGGTACACTCCTGAAATGGTCGTACGGGAAAATCTCCACTTCATCGCTACCTCGGAGATGCTGTGTCCCATCGCTCGTGTACCGACTATAACAGTACGTACAGACTCATGTAAATCTTGACAACGTGCCATTGTAGTAGCAGTAAGCGATCTAACAACTGCGCCAGACACTTGTCTCACATAGGCGTTGCCGAGCGCAGCGCCGTATTCTGCCTGATATTCACGGTACACTCCTGAAATGGTCGTACGGGAAAATCTCCACTTCATCGCTACCTCGGAGATGCTGTGTCCCATCGCTCGTGTACCGACTATAACAGTACGTACAGACTCATGTAAATCTTGACAACGTGCCATTGTAGTAGCAGTAAGCGATCTAACAACTGCGCCAGACACTTGTCTCACATAGGCGTTGCCGAGCGCAGCGCCGTATTCTGCCTGATATTCACGGTACACTCCTGAAATGGTCGTACGGGAAAATCTCCACTTCATCGCTACCTCGGAGATGCTGTGTCCCATCGCTCGTGTGCCGACTATAACAGTACGTACAGACTCATGTAAATCTTGACAACGTGCCATTGTAGTAGCAGTAAGCGATCTAACAACTGCGCCAGACACTTGTCTCACATAGGCGTTGCCGAGCGCAGCGCCGTATTCTGCCTGATATTCACGGTACACTCCTGAAATGGTCGTACGGGAAAATCTCCACTTCATCGCTACCTCGGAGATGCTGTGTCCCATCGCTCGTGTACCGACTATAACAGTACGTACAGACTCATTTAAATCTTGACAACGTGCCATTGTAGTAGCAGTAAGCGATCTAACAACTGCGCCAGACACTTGTCTCACATAGGCGTTGCCGAGCGCAGCGCCGTATTCTGCCTGATATTCACGGTACACTCCTGAAATGGTCGTACGGGAAAATCTCCACTTCATCGCTACCTCGGAGATGCTGTGTCCCATCGCTCGTGTACCGACTATAACAGTACGTACAGACTCATGTAAATATTGACAACGTGCCATTGTAGTAGCAGTAAGCGATCTAACAACTGCGCCAGACACTTGTCTCACATAGGCGTTGCCGAGCGCAGCGCCGTATTCTGCCTGATATTCACGGTACACTCCAGAAATGGTCGTACGGGAAAATCTCCACTTCATCGCTACCTCGGAGATGCTGTGTCCCATCGCTCGTGTACCGACTATAACAGTACGTACAGACTCATGTAAATCTTGACAACGTGCCATTGTAGTAGCAGTAAGCGATCTAACAACTGCGCCAGACACTTGTCTCACATAGGCGTTGCCGAACGCTGCGCCGTATTCTGCCTGATATTCACGGTACACTCCTGAAATGGTCGTACGGGAAAATCTCCACTTCATCGCTACCTCGGAGATGCTGTGTCCCATCGCTCGTGTACCGACTATAACAGTACGTACAGACTCATGTAAATCTTGACAACGTGCCATTGTAGTAGCAGTAAGCGATCTAACAACTGCGCCAGACACTTGTCTCACATAGGCGTTGCCGAGCGCAGCGCCGTATTCTGCCTGATATTCACGGTACACTCCTGAAATGGTCGTACGGGAAAATCTCCACTTCATCGCTACCTCGGAGATGCTGTGTCCCATCGCTCGTGTACCGACTATAACAGTACGTACAGACTCATGTAAATCTTGACAACGTGCCATTGTAGTAGCAGTAAGCGATCTAACAACTGCGCCAGACACTTGTCTCACATAGGCGTTGCCGAGCGCAGCGCCGTATTCTGCCTGATATTCACGGTACACTCCTGAAATGGTCGTACGGGAAACTCTCCACTTCATCGCTACCTCGGAGATGCTGTGTCCCATCGCTCGTGTTCCAACTATAACAGTACGTACAGACTCATGTAAATCTTGACAACGTGCCATTGTAGTAGCAGTAAGCGATCTAACAACTGCGCCAGACACTTGTCTCACATAGGCGTTGCCGAGCGCAGCGCCGTATTCTGCCTGATATTCACGGTACACTCCTGAAATGGTCGTACGGGAAACTCTCCACTTCATCGCTACCTCGGAGATGCTGTGTCCCATCGCTCGTGTTCCAACTATAACAGTACGTACAGACTCATGTAAATCTTGACAACGTGCCATTGTAGTAGCAGTAAGCGATCTAACAACTGCGCCAGACACTTGTCTCACATAGGCGTTGCCGAGCGCAGCGCCGTATTCTGCCTGATATTCACGGTACACTCCTGAAATGGTCGTACGGGAAAATCTCCACTTCATCGCTACCTCGGAGATGCTGTGTCCCATCGCTCGTGTACCGACTATAACAGTACGTACAGACTCATGTAAATCTTGACAACGTGCCATTGTAGTAGCAGTAAGCGATCTAACAACTGCGCCAGACACTTGTCTCACATAGGCGTTGCCGAACGCTGCGCCGTATTCTGCCTGATATTCACGGTACACTCCTGAAATGGTCGTACGGGAAAATCTCCACTTCATCGCTACCTCGGAGATGCTGTGTCCCATCGCTCGTGTACCGACTATAACAGTACGTACAGACTCATGTAAATCTTGACAACGTGCCATTGTAGTAGCAGTAAGCGATCTAACAACTGCGCCAGACACTTGTCTCACATAGGCGTTGCCGAGCGCAACGCCGTATTCTGCCTGATATTCACAGTACACTCCAGAAATGGTCGTACGGGAAAATCTCCACTTCATCGCTACCTCGGAGATGCTGTGTCCCATCGCTCGTGTACCGACTATAACAGTACGTACAGACTCATATAAATCTTGACAACGTGCCATTGTAGTAGCAGTAAGCGATCTAACAACTGCGCCAGACACTTGTCTCACATAGGCGTTGCCGAGCGCAACGCCGTATTCTGCCTGATATTCACAGTACACTCCAGAAATGGTCGTACGGGAAAATCTCCACTTCATCGCTACCTCGGAGATGCTGTGTCCCATCGCTCGTGTACCGACTATAACAGTACGTACAGACTCATGTAAATCTTGACAACGTGCCATTGTAGTAGCAGTAAGCGATCTAACAACTGCGCCAGACACTTGTCTCACATAGGCGTTGCCGAGCGCAACGCCGTATTCTGCCTGATATTCACAGTACACTCCAGAAATGGTCGTACGGGAAAATCTCCACTTCATCGCTACCTCGGAGATGCTGTGTCCCATCGCTCGTGTACCGACTATAACAGTACGTACAGACTCATGTAAATCTTGACAACGTGCCATTGTAGTAGCAGTAAGCGATCTAACAACTGCGCCAGACACTTGTCTCACATAGGCGTTGCCGAGCGCAACGCCGTATTCTGCCTGATATTCACGGTACACTCCTGAAATGGTCGTACGGGAAAATCTCCACTTCATCGCTACCTCGGAGATGCTGTGTCCCATCGCTCGTGTACCGACTATAACAGTACGTACAGACTCATGTAAATCTTGACAACGTGCCATTGTAGTAGCAGTAAGCGATCTAACAACTGCGCCAGACACTTGTCTCACATAGGCGTTGCCGAGCGCAACGCCGTATTCTGCCTGATATTCACAGTACACTCCAGAAATGGTCGTACGGGAAAATCTCCACTTCATCGCTACCTCGGAGATGCTGTGTCCCATCGCTCGTGTACCGACTATAACAGTACGTACAGACTCATGTAAATCTTGACAACGTGCCATTGTAGTAGCAGTAAGCGATCTAACAACTGCGCCAGACACTTGTCTCACATAGGCGTTGCCGAACGCTGCGCCGTATTCTGCCTGATATTCACGGTACACTCCTGAAATGGTCGTACGGGAAAATCTCCACTTCATCGCTACCTCGGAGATGCTGTGTCCCATCGCTCGTGTACCGACTATAACAGTACGTACAGACTCATGTAAATCTTGACAACGTGCCATTGTAGTAGCAGTAAGCGATCTAACAACTGCGCCAGACACTTGTCTCACATAGGCGTTGCCGAGCGCAGCGCCGTATTCTGCCTGATATTCACGGTACACTCCTGAAATGGTCGTACGGGAAAATCTCCACTTCATCGCTACCTCGGAGATGCTGTGTCCCATCGCTCGTGTGCCAACTATAACAGTACGTACAGACTCATGTAAATCTTGACAACGTGCCATTGTAGTAGCAGTAAGCGATCTAACAACTGCGCCAGACACTTGTCTCACATAGGCGTTGCCGAGCGCAGCGCCGTATTCTGCCTGATATTCACGGTACACTCCTGAAATGGTCGTACGGGAAAATCTCCACTTCATCGCTACCTCGGAGATGCTGTGTCCCATCGCTCGTGTGCCAACTATAACAGTACGTACAGACTCATGTAAATCTTGACAACGTGCCATTGTAGTAGCAGTAAGCGATCTAACAACTGCGCCAGACACTTGTCTCACATAGGCGTTGCCGAGCGCAGCGCCGTATTCTGCCTGATATTCACGGTACACTCCTGAAATGGTCGTACGGGAAAATCTCCACTTCATCGCTACCTCGGAGATGCTGTGTCCCATCGCTCGTGTGCCGACTATAACAGTACGTACAGACTCATGTAAATCTTGACAACGTGCCATTGTAGTAGCAGTAAGCGATCTAACAACTGCGCCAGACACTTGTCTCACATAGGCGTTGCCGAGCGCAGCGCCGTATTCTGCCTGATATTCACGGTACACTCCTGAAATGGTCGTACGGGAAAATCTCCACTTCATCGCTACCTCGGAGATGCTGTGTCCCATCGCTCGTGTGCCGACTATAACAGTACGTACAGACTCATGTAAATCTTGACAACGTGCCATTGTAGTAGCAGTAAGCGATCTAACAACTGCGCCAGACACTTGTCTCACATAGGCGTTGCCGAGCGCAGCGCCGTATTCTGCCTGATATTCACGGTACACTCCTGAAATGGTCGTACGGGAAAATCTCCACTTCATCGCTACCTCGGAGATGCTGTGTCCCATCGCTCGTGTGCCAACTATAACAGTACGTACAGACTCATGTAAATCTTGACAACGTGCCATTGTAGTAGCAGTAAGCGATCTAACAACTGCGCCAGACACTTGTCTCACATAGGCGTTGCCGAGCGCAGCGCCGTATTCTGCCTGATATTCACGGTACACTCCTGAAATGGTCGTACGGGAAAATCTCCACTTCATCGCTACCTCGGAGATGCTGTGTCCCATCGCTCGTGTGCCGACTATAACAGTACGTACAGACTCATGTAAATCTTGACAACGTGCCATTGTAGTAGCAGTAAGCGATCTAACAACTGCGCCAGACACTTGTCTCACATAGGCGTTGCCGAGCGCAGCGCCGTATTCTGCCTGATATTCACGGTACACTCCTGAAATGGTCGTACGGGAAAATCTCCACTTCATCGCTACCTCGGAGATGCTGTGTCCCATCGCTCGTGTGCCGACTATAACAGTACGTACAGATTCATGTAAATCTTGACAACGTGCCATTGTAGTAGCAGTAAGCGATCTAACAACTGCGCCAGACACTTGTCTCACATAGGCTTTGCCGAGCGCAGCGCCGTATTCTGCCTGATATTCACGGTACACTCCTGAAATGGTCGTACGGGAAAATCTCCACTTCATCGCTACCTCGGAGATGCTGTGTCCCATCGCTCGTGTACCGACTATAACAGTACGTACAGACTCATGTAAATCTTGACAACGTGCCATTGTAGTAGCAGTAAGCGATCTAACAACTGCGCCAGACACTTGTCTCACATAGGCGTTGCCAAGCGCAGCGCCGTATTCTGCCTGATATTCACGGTACACTCCTGAAATGGTCGTACGGGAAAATCTCCACTTCATCGCTACCTCGGAGATGCTGTGTCCCATCGCTCGTGTACCGACTATAACAGTACGTACAGACTCATGTAAATCTTGACAACGTGCCATTGTAGTAGCAGTAAGCGATCTAACAACTGCGCCAGACACTTGTCTCACATAGGCGTTGCCGAGCGCAGCGCCGTATTCTGCCTGATATTCACGGTACACGCCTGAAATGGTCGTACGGGAAAATCTCCACTTCATCGCTACCTCGGAGATGCTGTGTCCCATCGCTCGTGTACCGACTATAACAGTACGTACAGACTCATGTAAATCTTGACAACGTGCCATTGTAGTAGCAGTAAGCGATCTAACAACTGCGCCAGACACTTGTCTCACATAGGCGTTGCCGAGCGCAGCGCCGTATTCTGCCTGATATTCACGGTACACTCCTGAAATGGTCGTACGGGAAAATCTCCACTTCATCGCTACCTCGGAGATGCTGTGTCCCATCGCTCGTGTACCGACTATAACAGTACGTACAGACTCATGTAAATCTTGACAACGTGCCATTGTAGTAGCAGTAAGCGATCTAACAACTGCGCCAGACACTTGTCTCACATAGGCGTTGCCGAGCGCAGCGCCGTATTCTGCCTGATATTCACGGTACACTCCTGAAATGGTCGTACGGGAAAATCTCCACTTCATCGCTACCTCGGAGATGCTGTGTCCCATCGCTCGTGTACCGACTATAACAGTACGTACAGACTCATGTAAATCTTGACAACGTGCCATTGTAGTAGCAGTAAGCGATCTAACAACTGCGCCAGACACTTGTCTCACATAGGCGTTGCCGAGCGCAGCGCCGTATTCTGCCTGATATTCACGGTACACTCCTGAAATGGTCGTACGGGAAAATCTCCACTTCATCGCTACCTCGGAGATGCTGTGTCCCATCGCTCGTGTGCCGACTATAACAGTACGTACAGACTCATGTAAATCTTGACAACGTGCCATTGTAGTAGCAGTAAGCGATCTAACAACTGCGCCAGACACTTGTCTCACATAGGCGTTGCCGAGCGCAGCGCCGTATTCTGCCTGATATTCACGGTACACTCCTGAAATGGTCGTACGGGAAAATCTCCACTTCATCGCTACCTCGGAGATGCTGTGTCCCATCGCTCGTGTACCGACTATAACAGTACGTACAGACTCATTTAAATCTTGACAACGTGCCATTGTAGTAGCAGTAAGCGATCTAACAACTGCGCCAGACACTTGTCTCACATAGGCGTTGCCGAGCGCAGCGCCGTATTCTGCCTGATATTCACGGTACACTCCTGAAATGGTCGTACGGGAAAATCTCCACTTCATCGCTACCTCGGAGATGCTGTGTCCCATCGCTCGTGTACCGACTATAACAGTACGTACAGACTCATGTAAATATTGACAACGTGCCATTGTAGTAGCAGTAAGCGATCTAACAACTGCGCCAGACACTTGTCTCACATAGGCGTTGCCGAGCGCAGCGCCGTATTCTGCCTGATATTCACGGTACACTCCAGAAATGGTCGTACGGGAAAATCTCCACTTCATCGCTACCTCGGAGATGCTGTGTCCCATCGCTCGTGTACCGACTATAACAGTACGTACAGACTCATGTAAATCTTGACAACGTGCCATTGTAGTAGCAGTAAGCGATCTAACAACTGCGCCAGACACTTGTCTCACATAGGCGTTGCCGAACGCTGCGCCGTATTCTGCCTGATATTCACGGTACACTCCTGAAATGGTCGTACGGGAAAATCTCCACTTCATCGCTACCTCGGAGATGCTGTGTCCCATCGCTCGTGTACCGACTATAACAGTACGTACAGACTCATGTAAATCTTGACAACGTGCCATTGTAGTAGCAGTAAGCGATCTAACAACTGCGCCAGACACTTGTCTCACATAGGCGTTGCCGAGCGCAGCGCCGTATTCTGCCTGATATTCACGGTACACTCCTGAAATGGTCGTACGGGAAAATCTCCACTTCATCGCTACCTCGGAGATGCTGTGTCCCATCGCTCGTGTACCGACTATAACAGTACGTACAGACTCATGTAAATCTTGACAACGTGCCATTGTAGTAGCAGTAAGCGATCTAACAACTGCGCCAGACACTTGTCTCACATAGGCGTTGCCGAGCGCAGCGCCGTATTCTGCCTGATATTCACGGTACACTCCTGAAATGGTCGTACGGGAAACTCTCCACTTCATCGCTACCTCGGAGATGCTGTGTCCCATCGCTCGTGTTCCAACTATAACAGTACGTACAGACTCATGTAAATCTTGACAACGTGCCATTGTAGTAGCAGTAAGCGATCTAACAACTGCGCCAGACACTTGTCTCACATAGGCGTTGCCGAGCGCAGCGCCGTATTCTGCCTGATATTCACGGTACACTCCTGAAATGGTCGTACGGGAAACTCTCCACTTCATCGCTACCTCGGAGATGCTGTGTCCCATCGCTCGTGTTCCAACTATAACAGTACGTACAGACTCATGTAAATCTTGACAACGTGCCATTGTAGTAGCAGTAAGCGATCTAACAACTGCGCCAGACACTTGTCTCACATAGGCGTTGCCGAGCGCAGCGCCGTATTCTGCCTGATATTCACGGTACACTCCTGAAATGGTCGTACGGGAAAATCTCCACTTCATCGCTACCTCGGAGATGCTGTGTCCCATCGCTCGTGTACCGACTATAACAGTACGTACAGACTCATGTAAATCTTGACAACGTGCCATTGTAGTAGCAGTAAGCGATCTAACAACTGCGCCAGACACTTGTCTCACATAGGCGTTGCCGAACGCTGCGCCGTATTCTGCCTGATATTCACGGTACACTCCTGAAATGGTCGTACGGGAAAATCTCCACTTCATCGCTACCTCGGAGATGCTGTGTCCCATCGCTCGTGTACCGACTATAACAGTACGTACAGACTCATGTAAATCTTGACAACGTGCCATTGTAGTAGCAGTAAGCGATCTAACAACTGCGCCAGACACTTGTCTCACATAGGCGTTGCCGAGCGCAACGCCGTATTCTGCCTGATATTCACAGTACACTCCAGAAATGGTCGTACGGGAAAATCTCCACTTCATCGCTACCTCGGAGATGCTGTGTCCCATCGCTCGTGTACCGACTATAACAGTACGTACAGACTCATGTAAATCTTGACAACGTGCCATTGTAGTAGCAGTAAGCGATCTAACAACTGCGCCAGACACTTGTCTCACATAGGCGTTGCCGAGCGCAACGCCGTATTCTGCCTGATATTCACAGTACACTCCAGAAATGGTCGTACGGGAAAATCTCCACTTCATCGCTACCTCGGAGATGCTGTGTCCCATCGCTCGTGTACCGACTATAACAGTACGTACAGACTCATGTAAATCTTGACAACGTGCCATTGTAGTAGCAGTAAGCGATCTAACAACTGCGCCAGACACTTGTCTCACATAGGCGTTGCCGAGCGCAACGCCGTATTCTGCCTGATATTCACAGTACACTCCAGAAATGGTCGTACGGGAAAATCTCCACTTCATCGCTACCTCGGAGATGCTGTGTCCCATCGCTCGTGTACCGACTATAACAGTACGTACAGACTCATGTAAATCTTGACAACGTGCCATTGTAGTAGCAGTAAGCGATCTAACAACTGCGCCAGACACTTGTCTCACATAGGCGTTGCCGAGCGCAACGCCGTATTCTGCCTGATATTCACGGTACACTCCTGAAATGGTCGTACGGGAAAATCTCCACTTCATCGCTACCTCGGAGATGCTGTGTCCCATCGCTCGTGTACCGACTATAACAGTACGTACAGACTCATGTAAATCTTGACAACGTGCCATTGTAGTAGCAGTAAGCGATCTAACAACTGCGCCAGACACTTGTCTCACATAGGCGTTGCCGAGCGCAACGCCGTATTCTGCCTGATATTCACAGTACACTCCAGAAATGGTCGTACGGGAAAATCTCCACTTCATCGCTACCTCGGAGATGCTGTGTCCCATCGCTCGTGTACCGACTATAACAGTACGTACAGACTCATGTAAATCTTGACAACGTGCCATTGTAGTAGCAGTAAGCGATCTAACAACTGCGCCAGACACTTGTCTCACATAGGCGTTGCCGAACGCTGCGCCGTATTCTGCCTGATATTCACGGTACACTCCTGAAATGGTCGTACGGGAAAATCTCCACTTCATCGCTACCTCGGAGATGCTGTGTCCCATCGCTCGTGTACCGACTATAACAGTACGTACAGACTCATGTAAATCTTGACAACGTGCCATTGTAGTAGCAGTAAGCGATCTAACAACTGCGCCAGACACTTGTCTCACATAGGCGTTGCCGAGCGCAGCGCCGTATTCTGCCTGATATTCACGGTACACTCCTGAAATGGTCGTACGGGAAAATCTCCACTTCATCGCTACCTCGGAGATGCTGTGTCCCATCGCTCGTGTACCGACTATAACAGTACGTACAGACTCATGTAAATCTTGACAACGTGCCATTGTAGTAGCAGTAAGCGATCTAACAACTGCGCCAGACACTTGTCTCACATAGGCGTTGCCGAGCGCAGCGCCGTATTCTGCCTGATATTCACGGTACACTCCTGAAATGGTCGTACGGGAAACTCTCCACTTCATCGCTACCTCGGAGATGCTGTGTCCCATCGCTCGTGTTCCAACTATAACAGTACGTACAGACTCATGTAAATCTTGACAACGTGCCATTGTAGTAGCAGTAAGCGATCTAACAACTGCGCCAGACACTTGTCTCACATAGGCGTTGCCGAGCGCAGCGCCGTATTCTGCCTGATATTCACGGTACACTCCTGAAATGGTCGTACGGGAAACTCTCCACTTCATCGCTACCTCGGAGATGCTGTGTCCCATCGCTCGTGTTCCAACTATAACAGTACGTACAGACTCATGTAAATCTTGACAACGTGCCATTGTAGTAGCAGTAAGCGATCTAACAACTGCGCCAGACACTTGTCTCACATAGGCGTTGCCGAGCGCAACGCCGTATTCTGCCTGATATTCACGGTACACTCCTGAAATGGTCGTACGGGAAACTCTCCACTTCATCGCTACCTCGGAGATGCTGTGTCCCATCGCTCGTGTTCCAACTATAACAGTACGTACAGACTCATGTAAATCTTGACAACGTGCCATTGTAGTAGCAGTAAGCGATCTAACAACTGCGCCAGACACTTGTCTCACATAGGCGTTGCCGAGCGCAACGCCGTATTCTGCCTGATATTCACGGTACACTCCTGAAATGGTCGTACGGGAAAATCTCCACTTCATCGCTACCTCGGAGATGCTGTGTCCCATCGCTCGTGTACCGACTATAACAGTACGTACAGACTCATGTAAATCTTGACAACGTGCCATTGTAGTAGCAGTAAGCGATCTAACAACTGCGCCAGACACTTGTCTCACATAGGCGTTGCCGAGCGCAGCGCCGTATTCTGCCTGATATTCACGGTACACTCCTGAAATGGTCGTACGGGAAACTCTCCACTTCATCGCTACCTCGGAGATGCTGTGTCCCATCGCTCGTGTTCCAACTATAACAGTACGTACAGACTCATGTAAATCTTGACAACGTGCCATTGTAGTAGCAGTAAGCGATCTAACAACTGCGCCAGACACTTGTCTCACATAGGCGTTGCCGAGCGCAGCGCCGTATTCTGCCTGATATTCACGGTACACTCCTGAAATGGTCGTACGGGAAACTCTCCACTTCATCGCTACCTCGGAGATGCTGTGTCCCATCGCTCGTGTTCCAACTATAACAGTACGTACAGACTCATGTAAATCTTGACAACGTGCCATTGTAGTAGCAGTAAGCGATCTAACAACTGCGCCAGACACTTGTCTCACATAGGCGTTGCCGAGCGCAGCGCCGTATTCTGCCTGATATTCACGGTACACTCCTGAAATGGTCGTACGGGAAACTCTCCACTTCATCGCTACCTCGGAGATGCTGTGTCCCATCGCTCGTGTTCCAACTATAACAGTACGTACAGACTCATGTAAATCTTGACAACGTGCCATTGTAGTAGCAGTAAGCGATCTAACAACTGCGCCAGACACTTGTCTCACATAGGCGTTGCCGAGCGCAACGCCGTATTCTGCCTGATATTCACGGTACACTCCTGAAATGGTCGTACGGGAAAATCTCCACTTCATCGCTACCTCGGAGATGCTGTGTCCCATCGCTCGTGTACCGACTATAACAGTACGTACAGACTCATGTAAATCTTGACAACGTGCCATTGTAGTAGCAGTAAGCGATCTAACAACTGCGCCAGACACTTGTCTCACATAGGCGTTGCCGAGCGCAACGCCGTATTCTGCCTGATATTCACAGTACACTCCAGAAATGGTCGTACGGGAAAATCTCCACTTCATCGCTACCTCGGAGATGCTGTGTCCCATCGCTCGTGTACCGACTATAACAGTACGTACAGACTCATGTAAATCTTGACAACGTGCCATTGTAGTAGCAGTAAGCGATCTAACAACTGCGCCAGACACTTGTCTCACATAGGCGTTGCCGAACGCTGCGCCGTATTCTGCCTGATATTCACGGTACACTCCTGAAATGGTCGTACGGGAAAATCTCCACTTCATCGCTACCTCGGAGATGCTGTGTCCCATCGCTCGTGTACCGACTATAACAGTACGTACAGACTCATGTAAATCTTGACAACGTGCCATTGTAGTAGCAGTAAGCGATCTAACAACTGCGCCAGACACTTGTCTCACATAGGCGTTGCCGAGCGCAGCGCCGTATTCTGCCTGATATTCACGGTACACTCCTGAAATGGTCGTACGGGAAAATCTCCACTTCATCGCTACCTCGGAGATGCTGTGTCCCATCGCTCGTGTACCGACTATAACAGTACGTACAGACTCATGTAAATCTTGACAACGTGCCATTGTAGTAGCAGTAAGCGATCTAACAACTGCGCCAGACACTTGTCTCACATAGGCGTTGCCGAGCGCAGCGCCGTATTCTGCCTGATATTCACGGTACACTCCTGAAATGGTCGTACGGGAAACTCTCCACTTCATCGCTACCTCGGAGATGCTGTGTCCCATCGCTCGTGTTCCAACTATAACAGTACGTACAGACTCATGTAAATCTTGACAACGTGCCATTGTAGTAGCAGTAAGCGATCTAACAACTGCGCCAGACACTTGTCTCACATAGGCGTTGCCGAGCGCAGCGCCGTATTCTGCCTGATATTCACGGTACACTCCTGAAATGGTCGTACGGGAAACTCTCCACTTCATCGCTACCTCGGAGATGCTGTGTCCCATCGCTCGTGTTCCAACTATAACAGTACGTACAGACTCATGTAAATCTTGACAACGTGCCATTGTAGTAGCAGTAAGCGATCTAACAACTGCGCCAGACACTTGTCTCACATAGGCGTTGCCGAGCGCAGCGCCGTATTCTGCCTGATATTCACGGTACACTCCTGAAATGGTCGTACGGGAAAATCTCCACTTCATCGCTACCTCGGAGATGCTGTGTCCCATCGCTCGTGTACCGACTATAACAGTACGTACAGACTCATGTAAATCTTGACAACGTGCCATTGTAGTAGCAGTAAGCGATCTAACAACTGCGCCAGACACTTGTCTCACATAGGCGTTGCCGAACGCTGCGCCGTATTCTGCCTGATATTCACGGTACACTCCAGAAATGGTCGTACGGGAAAATCTCCACTTCATCGCTACCTCGGAGATGCTGTGTCCCATCGCTCGTGTACCGACTATAACAGTACGTACAGACTCATGTAAATCTTGACAACGTGCCATTGTAGTAGCAGTAAGCGATCTAACAACTGCGCCAGACACTTGTCTCACATAGGCGTTGCCGAGCGCAGCGCCGTATTCTGCCTGATATTCACGGTACACTCCTGAAATGGTCGTACGGGAAAATCTCCACTTCATCGCTACCTCGGAGATGCTGTGTCCCATCGCTCGTGTACCGACTATAACAGTACGTACAGACTCATGTAAATCTTGACAACGTGCCATTGTAGTAGCAGTAAGCGATCTAACAACTGCGCCAGACACTTGTCTCACATAGGCGTTGCCGAGCGCAGCGCCGTATTCTGCCTGATATTCACGGTACACTCCTGAAATGGTCGTACGGGAAACTCTCCACTTCATCGCTACCTCGGAGATGCTGTGTCCCATCGCTCGTGTTCCAACTATAACAGTACGTACAGACTCATGTAAATCTTGACAACGTGCCATTGTAGTAGCAGTAAGCGATCTAACAACTGCGCCAGACACTTGTCTCACATAGGCGTTGCCGAGCGCAGCGCCGTATTCTGCCTGATATTCACGGTACACTCCTGAAATGGTCGTACCGGAAAATCTCCACTTCATCGCTACCTCGGAGATGCTGTGTCCCATCGCTCGTGTGCCGACTATAACAGTACGTACAGACTCATGTAAATCTTGACAACGTGCCATTGTAGTAGCAGTAAGCGATCTAACAACTGCGCCAGACACTTGTCTCACATAGGCGTTGCCGAGCGCAGCGCCGTATTCTGCCTGATATTCACGGTACACTCCTGAAATGGTCGTACGGGAAAATCTCCACTTCATCGCTACCTCGGAGATGCTGTGTCCCATCGCCCGTGTACCGACTATAACAGTACGTACAGACTCATGTATATCTTGACAACGTGCCATTGTAGTAGCAGTAAGCGATCTAACAACTGCGCCAGACACTTGTCTCACATAGGCGTTGCCGATCGCAGCGCCGTATTCTGCCTGATATTCACGGTACACTCCTGAAATGGTCGTACGGGAAAATCTCCACTTCATCGCTACCTCGGAGATGCTGTGTCCCATCGCTCGTGTACCGACTATAACAGTACGTACAGACTCATGTAAATCTTGACAACGTGCCATTGTAGTAGCAGTAAGCGATCTAACAACTGCGCCAGACACTTGTCTCACATAGGCGTTGCCGAGCGCAGCGCCGTATTCTGCCTGATATTCACGGTACACTCCTGAAATGGTCGTACGGGAAAATCTCCACTTCATCGCTACCTCGGAGATGCTGTGTCCCATCGCTCGTGTACCGACTATAACAGTACGTACAGACTCATGTAAATCTTGACAACGTGCCATTGTAGTAGCAGTAAGCGATCTAACAACTGCGCCAGACACTTGTCTCACATAGGCGTTGCCGAGCGCAGCGCCGTATTCTGCCTGATATTCACGGTACACTCCTGAAATGGTCGTACGGGAAAATCTCCACTTCATCGCTACCTCGGAGATGCTGTGTCCCATCGCACATGTACCGACTATAACAGTACGTACAGACTCATGTAAATCTTGACAACGTGCCATTGTAGTAGCAGTAAGCGATCTAACAACTGCGCCCGACACTTGTCTCACATAGGCGTTGCCAAGCGCAGCGCCGTATTCTGCATGATATTCACGGTACACTCCTGAAATGGTCGTACGGGAAAATCTCCACTTCATCGCTACCTCGGAGATGCTGTGTCCCATCGCTCGTGTGCCGACTATAACAGTACGTACAGACTCATGTAAATCTTGACAACGTGCCATTGTAGTAGCAGTAAGCGATCTAACAACTGCGCCAGACACTTGTCTCACATAGGCGTTGCCGAGCGCAGCGCCGTATTCTGCCTGATATTCACGGTACACTCCTGAAATGGTCGTACGGGAAAATCTCCACTTCATCGCTACCTCGGAGATGCTGTGTCCCATCGCTCGTGTACCGACTATAACAGTGCGTACAGACTCATGTAAATCTTGACAACGTGCCATTGTAGTAGCAGTAAGCGATCTAACAACTGCGCCAGACACTTGTCTCACATAGGCGTTGCCGAGCGCAGCGCCGTATTCTGCCTGATATTCACGGTACACTCCTGAAATGGTCGTACGGGAAAATCTCCACTTCATCGCTACCTCGGAGATGCTGTGTCCCATCGCTCGTGTACCGACTATAACAGAACGTACAGACTCATGTAAATCTTGACAACGTGCCATTGTAGTTGCAGTAAGCGATCTAACAACTGCGCCAGACACTTGTCTCACATAGGCGTTGCCAAGCGCAGCGCCGTATTCTGCCTGATATTCACGGTACACTCCTGAAATGGTCGTACGGGAAAATCTCCACTTCATCGCTACCTCGGAGATGCTGTGTCCCATCGCTCGTGTACCGACTATAACAGTACGTACAGACTCATGTAAATCTTGACAACGTGCCATTGTAGTAGCAGTAAGCGATCTAACAACTGCGCCAGACACTTGTCTCACATAGGCGTTGCCGAGCGCAGCGCCGTATTCTGCCTGATATTCACGGTACACTCCTGAAATGGTCGTACGGGAAAATCTCCACTTCATCGCTACCTCGGAGATGCTGTGTCCCATCGCTCGTGTGCCAACTATAACAGTACGTACAGACTCATGTAAATCTTGACAACGTGCCATTGTAGTAGCAGTAAGCGATCTAACAACTGCGCCAGACACTTGTCTCACATAGGCGTTGCCGAGCGCAGCGCCGTATTCTGCCTGATATTCACGGTACACTCCTGAAATGGTCGTACGGGAAAATCTCCACTTCATCGCTACCTCGGAGATGCTGTGTCCCATCGCTCGTCTGCCGACTATAACAGTACATACAGACTCATGTAAATCTTGACAACGTGCCATTGTAGTAGCAGTAAGCGATCTAACAACTGCGCCAGACACTTGTCTCACATAGGCGTTGCCGAGCGCAGCGCCGTATTCTGCCTGATATTCACGGTACACTCCTGAAATGGTCGTACGGGAAAATCTCCACTTCATCGCTACCTCGGAGATGCTGTGTCCCATCGCTCGTGTACCGACTATAACGGTACGTACAGACTCATGTAAATCTTGACAACGTGCCATTGTAGTAGCAGTAAGCGATCTAACAACTGCGCCAGACACTTGTCTCACATAGGCGTTGCCGATCGCAGCGCCGTATTCTGCCTGATATTCACGGTACACTCCTGAAATGGTCGTACGGGAAAATCTCCACTTCATCGCTACCTCGGAGATGCTGTGTCCCATCGCTCGTGTACCGACTATAACAGTACGTTCAGACTCATGTAAATCTTGACAACGTGCCATTGTAATAGCAGTAAGCGATCTAACAACTGCGCCAGACACTTGTCTCACATAGGCGTTGCCGAGCGCAGCGCCGTATTCTGCCTGATATTCACGGTACACTCCTGAAATGGTCGTACGGGAAAATCTCCACTTCATCGCTTCCTCGGAGATGCTGTGTCCCATCGCTCGTGTACCGACTATAACAGTACGTACAGACTCATGTAAATCTTGACAACGTGCCATTGTAGTAGCAGTAAGCGATCTAACAACTGCGCCAGACACTTGTCTCACATAGGCGTTGCCGAGCGCAGCGCCGTATTCTGCCTGATATTCACGGTACACTCCTGAAATGGTCGTACGGGAAAATCTCCACTTCATCGCTACCTCGGAGATGCTGTTTCCCATCGCTCGTGTACCGACTATAACAGTACGTACAGACTCATGTAAATCTTGACAACGTGCCATTGTAGTAGCAGTAAGCGATCTAACAACTGCGCCAGACACTTGTCTCACATAGGCGTTGCCGAGCGCAGCGCCGTATTCTGCCTGATATTCACGGTACACTCCTGAAATGGTCGTACGGGAAAATCTCCACTTCATCGCTACCTCGGAGATGCTGTGTCCCATCGCTCGTGTGCCGACTATAACAGTACGTACAGACTCATGTAAATCTTGACAACGTGCCATTGTAGTAGCAGTAAGCGATCTAACAACTGCGCCAGACACTTGTCTCACATAGGCGTTGCCGAGCGCAGCGCCGTATTCTGCCTGATATTCACGGTACACTCCTGAAATGGTCGTACGGGAAAATCTCCACTTCATCGCTACCTCGGAGATGCTGTGTCCCATCGCTCGTGTACCGACTATAACGGTACGTACAGACTCATGTAAATCTTGACAACGTGCCATTGTAGTAGCAGTAAGCGATCTAACAACTGCGCCAGACACTTGTCTCACATAGGCGTTGCCGATCGCAGCGCCGTATTCTGCCTGATATTCACGGTACACTCCTGAAATGGTCGTACGGGAAAATCTCCACTTCATCGCTACCTCGGAGATGCTGTGTCCCATCGCTCGTGTACCGACTATAACAGTACGTTCAGACTCATGTAAATCTTGACAACGTGCCATTGTAGTAGCAGTAAGCGATCTAACAACTGCGCCAGACACTTGTCTCACATAGGCGTTGCCGAGCGCAGCGCCGTATTCTGCCTGATATTCACGGTACACTCCTGAAATGGTCGTACGGGAAAATCTCCACTTCATCGCTTCCTCGGAGATGCTGTGTCCCATCGCTCGTGTACCGACTATAACAGTACGTACAGACTCATGTAAATCTTGACAACGTGCCATTGTAGTAGCAGTAAGCGATCTAACAACTGCGCCAGACACTTGTCTCACATAGGCGTTGTCGAGCGCAGCGCCGTATTCTGCCTGATATTCACGGTACACTCCTGAAATGGTCGTACGGGAAAATCTCCACTTCATCGCTACGTCGGAGATGCTGAGTCCCATCGCTCGTGTGCTGACTATAACAGTACGTACAGACTCATGTTAATCTTGACAACGTGCCATTGTAGTAGCAGTAAGCGATCTAACAACTGCGCCAGACACTTGTCTCACATAGGCGTTGCCGAGCGCAGCGCCGTATTCTGCCTGATATTCACGGTACACTCCTGAAATGGTCGTACGGGAAAATCTCCACTTCATCGCTACCTCGGAGATGCTGTTTCCCATCGCTCGTGTACCGACTATAACAGTACGTACAGACTCATGTAAATCTTGACAACGTGCCATTGTAGTAGCAGTAAGCGATCTAACAACTGCGCCAGACACTTGTCTCACATAGGCGTTGCCGAGCGCAGCGCCGTATTCTGCCTGATATTCACGGTACACTCCTGAAATGGTCGTACGGGAAAATCTCCACTTCATCGCTACCTCGGAGATGCTGTGTCCCATCGCTCGTGTGCCGACTATAACAGTACGTACAGACTCATGTAAATCTTGACAACGTGCCATTGTAGTAGCAGTAAGCGATCTAACAACTGCGCCAGACACTTGTCTCACATAGGCGTTGCCGAGCGCAGCGCCGTATTCTGCCTGATATTCACGGTACACTCCTGAAATGGTCGTACGGGAAAATCTCCACTTCATCGCTACCTCGGAGATGCTGTGTCCCATCGCTCGTGTACCGACTATAACAGTACGTACAGACTCATGTAAATCTTGACAACGTGCCATTGTAGTAGCAGTAAGCGATCTAACAACTGCGCCAGACACTTGTCTCACATAGGCGTTGCCGAGCGCAGCGCCGTATTCTGCCTGATATTCACGGTACACTCCTGAAATGGTCGTACGGGAAAATCTCCACTTCATCGCTACCTCGGAGATGCTGTGTCCCATCGCTCGTGTGCCAACTATAACAGTACGTACAGACTCATGTAAATCTTGACAACGTGCCATTGTAGTAGCAGTAAGCGATCTAACAACTGCGCCAGACACTTGTCTCACATAGGCGTTGCCGAGCGCAGCGCCGTATTCTGCCTGATATTCACGGTACACTCCTGAAATGGTCGTACGGGAAAATCTCCACTTCATCGCTACCTCGGAGATGCTGTGTCCCATCGCTCGTGTGCCGACTATAACAGTACGTACAGACTCATGTAAATCTTGACAACGTGCCATTGTAGTAGCAGTAAGCGATCTAACAACTGCGCCAGACACTTGTCTCACATAGGCGTTGCCGAGCGCAGCGCCGTATTCTGCCTGATATTCACGGTACACTCCTGAAATGGTCGTACGGGAAAATCTCCACTTCATCGCTACCTCGGAGATGCTGTGTCCCATCGCTCGTGTGCCGACTATAACAGTACGTACAGATTCATGTAAATCTTGACAACGTGCCATTGTAGTAGCAGTAAGCGATCTAACAACTGCGCCAGACACTTGTCTCACATAGGCTTTGCCGAGCGCAGCGCCGTATTCTGCCTGATATTCACGGTACACTCCTGAAATGGTCGTACGGGAAAATCTCCACTTCATCGCTACCTCGGAGACGCTGTGTCCCATCGCTCGTGTGCCAACTATAACAGTACGTACAGACTCATGTAAATCTTGACAACGTGCCATTGTAGTAGCAGTAAGCGATCTAACAACTGCGCCAGACACTTGTCTCACATAGGCGTTGCCGAGCGCAGCGCCGTATTCTGCCTGATATTCACGGTACACTCCTGAAATGGTCGTACGGGAAAATCTCCACTTCATCGCTACCTCGGAGATGCTGTGTCCCATCGCTCGTGTGCCGACTATAACAGTACGTACAGACTCATGTAAATCTTGACAACGTGCCATTGTAGTAGCAGTAAGCGATCTAACAACTGCGCCAGACACTTGTCTCACATAGGCGTTGCCGAGCGCAGCGCCGTATTCTGCCTGATATTCACGGTACACTCCTGAAATGGTCGTACGGGAAAATCTCCACTTCATCGCTACCTCGGAGATGCTGTGTCCCATCGCTCGTGTGCCAACTATAACAGTACGTACAGACTCATGTAAATCTTGACAACGTGCCATTGTAGTAGCAGTAAGCGATCTAACAACTGCGCCAGACACTTGTCTCACATAGGCGTTGCCGAGCGCAGCGCCGTATTCTGCCTGATATTCACGGTACACTCCTGAAATGGTCGTACGGGAAAATCTCCACTTCATCGCTACCTCGGAGATGCTGTGTCCCATCGCTCGTGTGCCGACTATAACAGTACGTACAGACTCATGTAAATCTTGACAACGTGCCATTGTAGTAGCAGTAAGCGATCTAACAACTGCGCCAGACACTTGTCTCACATAGGCGTTGCCGAGCGCAGCGCCGTATTCTGCCTGATATTCACGGTACACTCCTGAAATGGTCGTACGGGAAAATCTCCACTTCATCGCTACCTCGGAGATGCTGTGTCCCATCGCTCGTGTGCCGACTATAACAGTACGTACAGATTCATGTAAATCTTGACAACGTGCCATTGTAGTAGCAGTAAGCGATCTAACAACTGCGCCAGACACTTGTCTCACATAGGCTTTGCCGAGCGCAGCGCCGTATTCTGCCTGATATTCACGGTACACTCCTGAAATGGTCGTACGGGAAAATCTCCACTTCATCGCTACCTTGGAGATGCTGTGTCCCATCGCTCGTGTACCGACTATAACAGTACGTACAGACTCATGTAAATCTTGACAACGTGCCATTGTAGTAGCAGTAAGCGATCTAACAACTGCGCCAGACACTTGTCTCACATAGGCGTTGCCGAGCGCAGCGCCGTATTCTGCCTGATATTCACGGTACACTCCTGAAATGGTCGTACGGGAAAATCTCCACTTCATCGCTACCTCGGAGATGCTGTGTCCCATCGCTCGTGTGCCGACTATAACAGTACGTACAGACTCATGTAAATCTTGACAACGTGCCATTGTAGTAGCAGTAAGCGATCTAATAACTGCGCCAGACACTTGTCTCACATAGGCGTTGCCGAGCGCAGCGCCGTATTCTGCCTGATATTCACGGTACACTCCTGAAATGGTCGTACGGGAAAATCTCCACTTCATCGCTACCTCGGAGATGCTGTGTCCCATCGCTCGTGTGCCGACTATAACAGTACGTACAGACTCATGTAAATCTTGACAACGTGCCATTGTAGTAGCAGTAAGCGATCTAACAACTGCGCCAGACACTTGTCTCACATAGGCGTTGCCGAGCGCAGCGCCGTATTCTGCCTGATATTCACGGTACACTCCTGAAATGGTCGTACGGGAAAATCTCCACTTCATCGCTACCTCGGAGATGCTGTGTCCCATCGCTCGTGTGCCAACTATAACAGTACGTACAGACTCATGTAAATCTTGACAACGTGCCATTGTAGTAGCAGTAAGCGATCTAACAACTGCGCCAGACACTTGTCTCACATAGGCGTTGCCGAGCGCAGCGCCGTATTCTGCCTGATATTCACGGTACACTCCTGAAATGGTCGTACGGGAAAATCTCCACTTCATCGCTACCTCGGAGATGCTGTGTCCCATCGCTCGTGTGCCGACTATAACAGTACGTACAGACTCATGTAAATCTTGACAACGTGCCATTGTAGTAGCAGTAAGCGATCTAACAACTGCGCCAGACACTTGTCTCACATAGGCGTTGCCGAGCGCAGCGCCGTATTCTGCCTGATATTCACGGTACACTCCTGAAATGGTCGTACGGGAAAATCTCCACTTCATCGCTACCTCGGAGATGCTGTGTCCCATCGCTCGTGTGCCGACTATAACAGTACGTACAGATTCATGTAAATCTTGACAACGTGCCATTGTAGTAGCAGTAAGCGATCTAACAACTGCGCCAGACACTTGTCTCACATAGGCTTTGCCGAGCGCAGCGCCGTATTCTGCCTGATATTCACGGTACACTCCTGAAATGGTCGTACGGGAAAATCTCCACTTCATCGCTACCTCGGAGACGCTGTGTCCCATCGCTCGTGTGCCAACTATAACAGTACGTACAGACTCATGTAAATCTTGACAACGTGCCATTGTAGTAGCAGTAAGCGATCTAACAACTGCGCCAGACACTTGTCTCACATAGGCGTTGCCGAGCGCAGCGCCGTATTCTGCCTGATATTCACGGTACACTCCTGAAATGGTCGTACGGGAAAATCTCCACTTCATCGCTACCTCGGAGATGCTGTGTCCCATCGCTCGTGTGCCGACTATAACAGTACGTACAGACTCATGTAAATCTTGACAACGTGCCATTGTAGTAGCAGTAAGCGATCTAACAACTGCGCCAGACACTTGTCTCACATAGGCGTTGCCGAGCGCAGCGCCGTATTCTGCCTGATATTCACGGTACACTCCTGAAATGGTCGTACGGGAAAATCTCCACTTCATCGCTACCTCGGAGATGCTGTGTCCCATCGCTCGTGTGCCAACTATAACAGTACGTTCAGACTCATGTAAATCTTGACAACGTGCCATTGTAGTAGCAGTAAGCGATCTAACAACTGCGCCAGACACTTGTCTCACATAGGCGTTGCCGAGCGCAGCGCCGTATTCTGCCTGATATTCACGGTACACTCCTGAAATGGTCGTACGGGAAAATCTCCACTTCATCGCTACCTCGGAGATGCTGTGTCCCATCGCTCGTGTGCCGACTATAACAGTACGTACAGACTCATGTAAATCTTGACAACGTGCCATTGTAGTAGCAGTAAGCGATCTAACAACTGCGCCAGACACTTGTCTCACATAGGCGTTGCCGAGCGCAGCGCCGTATTCTGCCTGATATTCACGGTACACTCCTGAAATGGTCGTACGGGAAAATCTCCACTTCATCGCTACCTCGGAGATGCTGTGTCCCATCGCTCGTGTGCCGACTATAACAGTACGTACAGATTCATGTAAATCTTGACAACGTGCCATTGTAGTAGCAGTAAGCGATCTAACAACTGCGCCAGACACTTGTCTCACATAGGCTTTGCCGAGCGCAGCGCCGTATTCTGCCTGATATTCACGGTACACTCCTGAAATGGTCGTACGGGAAAATCTCCACTTCATCGCTACCTCGGAGATGCTGTGTCCCATCGCTCGTGTACCGACTATAACAGTACGTACAGACTCATGTAAATCTTGACAACGTGCCATTGTAGTAGCAGTAAGCGATCTAACAACTGCGCCAGACACTTGTCTCACATAGGCGTTGCCGAGCGCAGCGCCGTATTCTGCCTGATATTCACGGTACACTCCTGAAATGGTCGTACGGGAAAATCTCCACTTCATCGCTACCTCGGAGATGCTGTGTCCCATCGCTCGTGTGCCGACTATAACAGTACGTACAGACTCATGTAAATCTTGACAACGTGCCATTGTAGTAGCAGTAAGCGATCTAATAACTGCGCCAGACACTTGTCTCACATAGGCGTTGCCGAGCGCAGCGCCGTATTCTGCCTGATATTCACGGTACACTCCTGAAATGGTCGTACGGGAAAATCTCCACTTCATCGCTACCTCGGAGATGCTGTGTCCCATCGCTCGTGTGCCGACTATAACAGTACGTACAGACTCATGTAAATCTTGACAACGTGCCATTGTAGTAGCAGTAAGCGATCTAACAACTGCGCCAGACACTTGTCTCACATAGGCGTTGCCGAGCGCAGCGCCGTATTCTGCCTGATATTCACGGTACACTCCTGAAATGGTCGTACGGGAAAATCTCCACTTCATCGCTACCTCGGAGATGCTGTGTCCCATCGCTCGTGTACCGACTATAACAGTACGTACAGACTCATGTAAATCTTGACAACGTGCCATTGTAGTAGCAGTAAGCGATCTAACAACTGCGCCAGACACTTGTCTCACATAGGCGCTGCCGAGCGCAGCGCCGTATTCTGCCTGATATTCACGGTACACTCCTGAAATGGTCATACGGGAAAATCTCCACTTCATCGCTACCTCGGAGATGCTGTGTCCCATCGCTCGTGTGCCGACTATAACAGTACGTACAGACTCATGTAAATCTTGACAACGTGGCATTGTAGTAGCAGTAAGCGATCTAACAACTGTGCCAGACACTTGTCTCACATAGGCGTTGCCGAGCGCAGCGCCGTATTCTGCCTGATATTCCGGTACACTCCTGAAATGGTCGTACGGGAAAATCTACACTTCATCGCTACCTCAGAGATGCTGTGTCCCACCGCTCGTGTACCGACTATAACAGTACGTACAGACTCATGTAAATCTTGACAACGTGCCATTGTAGTAGCAGTAAGCAATCTAACAACTGTGCCAGACACTTGTCTCACATAGGCGTTGCCGAGCGCAGCGCTGTATTCTACCTGATATTCACGGTACACTCCTGAAATGGTCGTACCGGAAAATCTCCACTTCATCGCTACCTCGGAGATGCTGTGTCCCATCGCTCGTGTACCGACTATAACAGTACGTACAGACTCATGTAAATCTTGACAACGTGCCATTGTAGTAGCAGTAAGCGATCTAACAACTGCGCCAGACACTTGTCTCACATAGGCGTTGCCGAGCGCAGCGCCGTATTCTGCCTGATATTCACGGTACACTCCTGAAATGGTCGTACGGGAAAATCTCCACTTCATCGCTACCTCGGAGATGCTGTGTCCCATCGCTCGTGTGCCGACTATAACAGTACGTACAGACTCATGTAAATCTCGACAACGTGCCATTGTAGTAGCAGTAAGCGATCTAACAACTGCGCCAGACACTTGTCTCACATAGGCGTTGCCGAGCGCAGCGTCGTATTCTGCCTGATATTCACGGTACACTCCTGAAATGGTCGTACGGGAAAATCTCCACTTCATCGCTACCTCGGAGATGCTGTGTCCCATCGCTCGTGTACCGACTATAACAGTACGTACAGACTCATGTAAATCTTGACAACGTGCCATTGTAGTAGCAGTAAGCGATCTAACAACTGCGCCAGACACTTGTCTCACATAGGCGTTGCCGAGCGCAGCGCCGTATTCTGCCTGATATTCACGGTACACTCCTGAAATGGTCGTACGGGAAAATCTCCACTTCATCGCTACCTCGGAGATGCTGTGTCCCATCGCTCGTGTGCCGACTATAACAGTACGTACAGACTCATGTAAATCTTGACAACGTGCCATTGTAGTAGCAGTAAGCGATCTAACAACTGCGCCAGACACTTGTCTCACATAGGCGTTGCCGAGCGCAGCGCCGTATTCTGCCTGATATTCACGGTACACTCCTGAAATGGTCGTACGGGAAAATCTCCACTTCATCGCTACCTCGGAGATGCTGTGTCCCATCGCTCGTGTGCCGACTATAACAGTACGTACAGACTCATGTAAATCTTGACAACGTGCCATTGTAGTAGCAGTAAGCGATCTAACAACTGCGCCAGACACTTGTCTCACATAGGCGTTGCCGAGCGCAGCGCCGTATTCTGCCTGATATTCACGGTACACTCCTGAAATGGTCGTACCGGAAAATCTCCACTTCATCGCTACCTCGGAGATGCTGTGTCCCATCGCTCGTGTACCGACTATAACAGTACGTACAGACTCATGTAAATCTTGACAACGTGCCATTGTAGTAGCAGTAAGCGATCTAACAACTGCGCCAGACACTTGTCTCACATAGGCGTTGCCGAGCGCAGCGCCGTATTCTGCCTGATATTCACGGTACACTCCTGAAATGGTTGTACGGGAAAATCTCCACTTCATCGCTACCTCGGAGATGCTGTGTCCCATCGCTCGTGTACCGACTATAACAGTACGTACAGACTCATGTAAATCTTGACAACGTGCCATTGTAGTAGCAGTAAGCGATCTAACAACTGCGCCAGACACTTGTCTCACATAGGCGTTGCCGAGCGCAGCGCCGTATTCTGCCTGATATTCACGGTACACTCCTGAAATGGTCGTACGGGAAAATCTCCACTTCATCGCTACCTCGGAGATGCTGTGTCCCATCGCTCGTGTACCGACTATAACAGTACGTACAGACTCATGTAAATCTTGACAACGTGCCATTGTAGTAGCAGTAAGCGATCTAACAACTGCGCCAGACACTTGTCTCACATAGGCGTTGCCAAGCGCAGCGCCGTATTCTGCCTGATATTCACGGTACACTCCTGAAATGGTCGTACGGGAAAATCTCCACTTCATCGCTACCTCGGAGATGCTGTGTCCCATCGCTCGTGTGCCGACTATAACAGTACGTACAGACTCATGTAAATCTTGACAACGTGCCATTGTAGTAGCAGTAAGCGATCTAACAACTGCGCCAGACACTTGTCTCACATAGGCGTTGCCGAGCGCAGCGCCGTATTCTGCCTGATATTCACGGTACACTCCTGAAATGGTCGTACGGGAAAATCTCCACTTCATCGCTACCTCGGAGATGCTGTGTCCCATCGCTCGTGTAGCGACTATAACAGTACGTACAGACTCATTTAAATCTTGACAACGTGCCATTGTAGTAGCAGTAAGCGATCTAACAACTGCGCCAGACACTTGTCTCACATAGGCGTTGCCGAGCGCAGCGCCGTATTCTGCCTGATATTCACGGTACACTCCTGAAATGGTCGTACGGGAAAATCTCCACTTCATCGCTACCTCGGAGATGCTGTGTCCCATCGCTCGTGTACCGACTATAACAGTACGTACAGACTCATGTAAATCTTGACAACGTGCCATTGTAGTAGCAGTAAGCGATCTAACAACTGCGCCAGACACTTGTCTCACATAGGCGTTGCCGAGCGCAGCGCCGTATTCTGCCTGATATTCACGGTACACTCCTGAAATGGTCGTACGGGAAAATCTCCACTTCATCGCTACCTCGGAGATGCTGTGTCCCATCGCTCGTGTACCGACTATAACAGTACGTACAGACTCATGTAAATCTTGACAACGTGCCATTGTAGTAGCAGTAAGCGATCTAACAACTGCGCCAGACACTTGTCTCACATAGGCGTTGCCGAGCGCAGCGCCGTATTCTGCCTGATATTCACGGTACACTCCTGAAATGGTCGTACGGGAAAATCTCCACTTCATCGCTACCTCGGAGATGCTGTGTCCCATCGCTCGTGTACCGACTATAACAGTACGTACAGACTCATGTAAATCTTGACAACGTGCCATTGTAGTAGCAGTAAGCGATCTAACAACTGCGCCAGACACTTGTCTCACATAGGCGTTGCCGAGCGCAGCGCCGTATTCTGCCTGATATTCACGGTACACTCCTGAAATGGTCGTACGGGAAAATCTCCACTTCATCGCTACCTCGGAGATGCTGTGTCCCATCGCTCGTGTACCGACTATAACAGTACGTACAGACTCATGTAAATCTTGACAACGTGCCATTGTAGTAGCAGTAAGCGATCTAACAACTGCGCCAGACACTTGTCTCACATAGGCGTTGCCGAGCGCAGCGCCGTATTCTGCCTGATATTCACGGTACACTCCTGAAATGGTCGTACGGGAAAATCTCCACTTCATCGCTACCTCGGAGATGCTGTGTCCCATCGCTCGTGTACCGACTATAACAGTACGTACAGACTCATGTAAATCTTGACAACGTGCCATTGTAGTAGCAGTAAGCGATCTAACAACTGCGCCAGACACTTGTCTCACATAGGCGTTGCCGAGCGCAGCGCCGTATTCTGCCTGATATTCACGGTACACTCCTGAAATGGTCGTACGGGAAAATCTCCACTTCATCGCTACCTCGGAGATGCTGTGTCCCATCGCTCGTGTACCGACTATAACAGTACGTACAGACTCATGTAAATCTTGACAACGTGCCATTGTAGTAGCAGTAAGCGATCTAACAACTGCGCCAGACACTTGTCTCACATAGGCGTTGCCGAGCGCAGCGCCGTATTCTGCCTGATATTCACGGTACACTCCTGAAATGGTCGTACGGGAAAATCTCCACTTCATCGCTACCTCGGAGATGCTGTGTCCCATCGCTCGTGTACCGACTATAACAGTACGTACAGACTCATGTAAATCTTGACAACGTGCCATTGTAGTAGCAGTAAGCGATCTAACAACTGCGCCAGACACTTGTCTCACATAGGCGTTGCCGAGCGCAGCGCCGTATTCTGCCTGATATTCACGGTACACTCCTGAAATGGTCGTACGGGAAAATCTCCACTTCATCGCTACCTCGGAGATGCTGTGTCCCATCGCTCGTGTACCGACTATAACAGTACGTACAGACTCATGTAAATCTTGACAACGTGCCATTGTAGTAGCAGTAAGCGATCTAACAACTGCGCCAGACACTTGTCTCACATAGGCGTTGCCGAGCGCAGCGCCGTATTCTGCCTGTTTGCGTATCTCTGTATTTGAAAACACATGCTTATACCAGTTTCTTTGGCGCTTTAGTGTAGAATGGTTTGATTTCGCGTCGAAGCCCACATTCATTCGGATGGGTTCGTCAAAAAGGAAAATAGCGCATTTGGGGGACTGAGAATACGCATTTCGCGAACGAAAAGTCTCTCTCTCAGTGGGTGACTATGTGGTGTGCAGTGTCCAGTGACGGAATGATCGATGCGATATTCCTCGATAGTACGGTGGCTACCGAACGGTACGTGAAGGTTTTGGAAGACGATTTCATCCCCAATATCCAAAGTCACAAGAAATTAGAAATTATATTAATACCTTCAGCTGCTGACGGGCGTTGATATATATCAACGGGGACAGGTGAAATTGTGTACCCCGACAGGGACTCGAACCCAGGATCTCCTGCTTACATGGCAGACGCTCTATCCATCTGAGCCACCGAGAGACAGTGGATAGTGCGACTGCAGGGACTATCTCGCGCACGTCTCCCGTAGGACCCAGATTCTCACCTTGTATGTCCACGCACTTCATTCGCAGTGTCCCTACCTCACCATGTAGGTCTACACACTACATTCGTAGTGTCCCTACCCAACCCAAGGTGAGAATGTGGGTCTTGAGGGAGGTGTGCGCGAGATAGTCCCTGCAGTCGCACTATCCTCTCTGCCCTCGGTGGCTCAGATGCATTGAGCGTCTGCCATGTACGCAGGAGATACCGGGTTCGAGTCCCGGTCGGAGCACACATTTTCACCTCTCCCTGTTGATATATATCAACGCCCGTCAGCAGCTGAAGGTATTAATATAATTTCTGATTTCGTTCTAGACGGCTGCAGGTCACAATGGAGTGTGTTCTTTCGGACATGTCCGAAAGAACAGACACCATATCCGTATAAGTGTAAAGTCACAAGATGTTCATGCAAGACGTGGCTCGACGCCATGTAGGAGAGTGTTTGATGTCCCGGAGGAGCACTTTGGAGACCGCATTCTCTCTCTAGGGTACCCAGAGGCCACTGGCATGGGCCTCGATTGGCCGCCATATTCTCCGGATCTGAACACATGCGACTCCTTTTTGTGGGGCTATACTAAAGACAAGGTGAACAGCAATTAGATTAGATTAGTACTTGTTCCATAGATCATGAATACGACATTTCGTAATGATGTGGAACGTGTCAGGTTAATAAAAGGTGTCTATACGAGATATTAAATTACACAAAACATTAGATGACACTCAATATTTTTAATTTTTTTGTGGGTGTTGGGGAAATTATCCACTTACTCATCCAAAAATTCATCTAATGAGCATGTAAGTAGGCTGTTTATATTTTCTTATTAGCAACGTTACGCAGCGCTCTGTATGAAAATCACTGGCTGTGCTGTGTGCAGTCTGTGGCTAGTTTGCATTGTTGTCTGCCATTGTAGTGTTGGGCAGCGGCAGCTGGATGTGAACAGCGCGTAGCGTTGCGCAGTTGGAGGTGAGCCGCCAGCAGTGGTGGATGTGGGGAGAGAGATGGCGGAGTTTTGAAATTTGTAACACTGGATGTCATGAACTACTATATATATTATGACTGTTAAGGTAAATACATTGTTTGTTCTCTATTAACATCTTTCAATTGCTAACTATGCCTATCAGTAGTTAGTACCGTCTGTAGTTTGAATCTTTTATTTAGCTGGCAGTAGTGGCGCTCGCTGTATTGCAGTAGTTCGAGTAACGAAGATTTTTGGTGAGGTAAGTGATTTGTGAAAGGTACAGGTTAATGTTAGTCAGGGCCATTCCTTTGTAGGGATTTTTGAAAGTCAGATTGCGTTGCGCTAAAAAATATTGTGTGTCAGTTTAAGCACAGTCACGTGTATAATTGTTCTAAGGGGACGTTTCAAGTAGAAGGAGTTGACATTAAGAAATTCTTTTAATTTCCTTTTAAATGCTATACAGCTATCTGTCAGACTTTTGATGCTATTAGGTAAGTGACCAAAGACTTTTGTGGCAGCATAATTTACCCCCTTCTGAGCCAAAGTCTGATTTAACCTTGAGTAGTGAAGATCATCCTTTCTCCTAGTGTTGTAGCCATGTACACTGCTACCCCCTTCTGAGCCAAAGTCTGATTTAACCTTGAGTAGTGAAGATCATCCTTTCTCCTAGTGTTGTAGCCATGTACATTGCTATTACTTTTGAATTCGTTCGGATTGTTAATAACAAATTTCATAAGTGAATATATATATATATATATATATATATATATATATATATATATATATATATATATATTGTGAGGCTACAGTGAAGATTTCTAGCTCTTTAAATAAGTGTCTGCAGGATGACCTTGGATGAGCTCCAGCAATTATTCTGATTACACGCTTTTGTGCAATGAATACTCTTTTACTCAATGATTAGTTACCCCAGAATATGATGCCATACGAAAGCAGAGAATGAAAATAGGCGTGGTAAGCTAATTTAGTCAGATGTATATTTGAAAAATTTGCAATGACCCTAATAGCATAAGTAGCTGAACTCAAACGTTTCAGCAAATCCTCAGTGTGTTTTTTTCCAGTTCAACCCCTCATCAATGCATACACCTAGAAATTTTGAATATTCTACCTTAGCTACCGATTTCTGATCGAAGTCTATATTTATTAATGGTGTCATTCCATTTACTGTGTTGAACTGTATATACTGTGTTTTGTCAAAGTTTAATGAGAGCCCATTTGCAGAGAACCACTTAACGATTTTCTGAAAAACATCGTTTACAATTTCACCAGTTAATTCTTGTCTGTTGGGTGTGATAGCAATAACCCCAAGGCCACTGCTGAGCTGAAAACAGCCATTCAGGAGGTCATCGACAGCACTTATGTTCCGACACTTCAGCGGGTCATGCAGAATTTCGCTATTTGTCTGCATCGCATCATCGCCAATGATAGCAGCCACATCGAACATGTCATAACCTAAATCCGAATATCTGTAGTGACGTTCATGTGTTGAATCGAGTGTGTATACGTCGTAGTTTGTAACTAATTTACGTTTTTTTCATACAATTTTTTATTGGTCCAGTTTTATCATATAGCACAAATTGTACAATTGATATTGGACAGTTCAAAGATAAGTTACAATAATACTTAGTATTAGCAATTAAAATTAGGTACCTACTACAATTAATTTTGTTACTTATTCAGAAATTTTCTGACAGAATAGAAACAGTGCTTTATTAGAAATGCTTTTAGTTTAGCATTACATATTGGATGAGTAGTATTTTTTATTTCCTCTGGTATCTTATTGTGTAGTATCACACTAATGTAATTATGCTCCTCTGATAGGTGGTTGTTCTGTGATATTTTTGATGTATATTTGATTCCCTTCTGGTACTATAGTTGTGTACACTTTTGTTCTGTAGCAGTTTGCCTGTTTTTAGGAGGTAGTCCCTAGTGAACGAGATAGTTTCATAAATGAATAAACTTGGAACATTTAGAACAGCAAGCTCAGTAAAATGGGATTTCCAGACTCCATCTTTTTAAGGCCACAAATTATTCTTAAAGCTCTTTTTTTGCATTCTAAAAACCTTTACACTGTGCATTGAGTATCCCCAGAAAATGATCCCATATCGGATTAGTGAGTGGAGCTGTGCATAGTATGCCTGCCGTACTGTTGATTTGCTTGTTGTAGCCTTTAAAATTCTTAGGCCATAGCACACAGATGATAGTTTTCTACAAAAGTTATTTATATGTGTGTCCCACTTTAAGTCTTGCTGAACCCAAAGACCCAAGAATTTTGTGACACTTATATTTTCTAGGGGATCATTTTTTAATCGGACTTGAATAGACATTTGATTAGTTGGAGGAATTAAATGAAAATCGACACACACAGTTTTTTCAGTATTTATAATGAGTTTGTTTTTTGTGAACCACTCAGAAAGTCTTTTCATAGAACTTTCTGCTGTGGACCGCAAAGTTTCTGGACTGGATTCAGTGAGCAATATGCTGGTGTCATCGGCAAACAGGATAGTTTTTGTGGGACTCATATATTCAACTAAGTCGTCCACATAAATCAAGAAGAGTAGTGGACCTAAGATTGAGCCCTGTGATACACCATAGTTTATTGGTAATTCCCTAGAAAGAAAGGAGTTGTTTCTTGTTTTATTCCTTTTGTTGAATACATACTGAAGTGATACTTTCTGCCTGCGGTTTTTTAGGTGTGAACACAACCAGCTATGTGCTACACCTCTTACTCCTCGTCTTTCTAATTTTTCGAGCAGAATGTTGTGGTCCAGGACGTCGAAGGCTTTTGATAGATCTAGAAAAATACCTGCAGCTAATTAATGTTGATCAAGGGATTTTAAAATGCAGTCTAAGAATTCGAAAATTGCTGTCTGTGTAGATTTAGACTTTCTAAAACCATGTTGTTGTACTTTAAGAGGTGCATATTTGTTTATGAAACTTAAAAGCCCGTCATAGAAGAGTTTTTCTACAATTTTTGAGAAGGAACTTAACTGTGACACGAGTCGGTAGTAGAGATGGGTAATTCGCGAACGAACAGGTGCAAAGGAACGGTTCACCAAGATGAACGAAAGGATCAAGAAACGAATTTCAAGGAACGATCGGTTCGTAGTTCACTTCGGTCGCGGCGGTCTAGTTATAGTTCCCGGGAACGAGGAACGATCGGTTCATAGTTCACTTCGGTCGCGGTGGTGTACTTACAGTTCCCGGGAACGAGAAACGATCGGTTCATAGTTCACTAGTTCACTTCGGTCGCGGCGGTCACTTCGGCAGTTTTCGTTCCAGCCTCGGTCGCGTGCTCGTCTCACAATCAGTCTCGGTCTCCCTTGGCCGCACTCGTTCTTCGCATGACCACCTGTCTCAGTTCCACTGCCGACTGCTCCTAGATAGTTCAGTATCCAGATGTTCGTTTCGTTCACTGCGCTCGCCCATTTTACATTGTTCCAAACAGTTCTTCCACTTGGGTCTGGCTATTCAGCGTCCACGACCGGTAATCAAAAAGTATTTTATAGTTACGTAAATTACATAAAAATCACGTTGTATGTAACAGGTACGTCTTTTGAGGTAACAAAAGGGCATATCAGCTCACTTCATTATATCGATGAACAGCAGACGATATAACAAGGCAAGTTTTTTTTTTGTTATTCATATATTTTTTGGTTTCATCGACTTGATTTAGCAACTAACTTTCAATAATTTGCTTAATTTCTAGTGTAAGAAAATTCATATAAAACGATTTTCGTGTATCTTTCATACACAAAACATTACATTGAGGAAGGCTCTAATTATTTTTAAGTTTGGTTGTTTCTAATTTGCATTACCTGCTAGCTCGGTTTATTTGGGAAAAAAAAAGAAAGTGGGTTGTGGGTCATTTTGGCTCAGTAGCAAAAGCGGTGCTTCTCCATTTGAAAAGACATAGATTGCCATAAAATCGTATTTACTTATTATCTCAAAATCATTTGTTCAGATGGAGCTTTGAAACCAAAAACTTTATTACTGCGAACTTTATTATTATTATTATTATTATTATTATTATTGCTGCATTAACTTTAATAATGCAATATAAAAACCTAATTTTTACTAAGCATGTGACGCAAGTATGATGAGAAAACCACATTTTATTTTATGCTTCCATAAAGTCTACTTCGCCTACAAACTCAGAGACAACGTGAAGTATATATAGGGTGTAAACGATTATTGTTTACAACGTAGCATAGCTATGTAGTGGAAGTCGAAAAGAAGAATTTTATACAAGACACTTGTGGTCTATTAAGTTTGGAAACAGCCACCAACAGGTTTACAAGACTACACAAGCTATAGCCCATGCTCGTCGCGTGAGATTTTCATGTTCCCTTCTCCAGCTCTCTACACATCGTCATCGATTGTTTCGCCATTGTTGCTTGCATTAGCTTGTTACTTCTTCACTGCCTAATTATTACATGTTTGTCTCTTTCTTGTATCTGCTCGTAACGGGCGACACATCGTCCGTAATCGGCGAGCAGTCTGTGCTCGGGACCGGTTTTCCGTGCGCCACCCTATATTATTTCCCTGCGATCAGCCACGCAACGCTACAGTTGGCTAAACGAGAGGTTGTGCAGAATCACAGAAATTACTTCTACAAGTGTGTAAGAATTCTGTAATGAATAAAAACTGTATACTGCAGGGGGGAGGCAAGTGCCGCCTCTCGGAGTCCTCCATCCTTCAGTCACCTACACTACTAATTTTCAGTTTTTCACAAGAACCATATGCCAAGCACAAATGAACGGTGAACGAGTAAAAATGAACGGTTCCCAAAAAAAGAACTATCAGCAGTGAACTAGTTCCCAAGGACGAACGAGTTTGCCCATCTCTAGTCGGTAGAACCTTTTTTTAGCAGTGGTGAAACTTTAATAATTGTCACCCTGTACGTGACTTGTCGACCATTGCAGGTGCCTGCAGACGGGGGGCAGGAGAGGGCGTACCTGGAAGACGAGGTGCTCGCGCACGGTGAGGGTGCCGACGAAGAGGTCGTCCTGCTGGACGTAGGCGGAGAGCGCGGCGAGCGAGGCGGCGTTGGCGGGCCAGCCGGACAGCGCGCGCTGCCCCGAGTGCACGGCGGGCCCGCGGAACGTGAGCGCGTTCAGCAGCGTCGTCTTGCCCGCGCCGCTCGCGCCCAGGATCGCCAGCAGCTCGCCCGGGCGCGCCACGCCGCTCACTGCGCACCACACACGAGACACGGCGTAGCATTACTCACTAGTCCCAGCCTCAGAGCTCCCCGTCATTGTCCCCTGGTAAACTACTCACAAAACATTTACAAATTTAGTTAGTTAGTTGGTTGCGTGTTCCATTGATCAATCGCACGGTACGGTAGCCGTTATGATGTGCAACGTGTCAAGTGCACAAACAATGCTCATATGAAACAACATTTTTTAATATACAGGGTGATTCAAAAAGAATACCACAACTTTAAAAATGTGTATTTAATGAAAGAAACATAATATAACCTTCTGTTACACATCATTACAAAGAGTATTTAAAAAAGTTTTTTTTCACTCAAAAACAAGTTCAGAGATGTTCAATATGGCCCCCTCCAGACACTCGAGCAATATCAACCCAATACTCCAACTTGTTCCACACTCTCTGTAGCATATCAGGCGTAACAGTTTGGATAGCTGCTGTTATTTCTCGTTTCAAATCATCAATGGTGGCTGGGAGAGGTGGCCGAAACACCATATCCTTAGCATACCCCCATAAGAAAAAATCGCAGGGGGTAAGATCAGGGCTTCTTGGAGGCCAGTGATGAAGAGCTCTGTCACGGGCTGCCTGGCGGCCGATCCATCGCCTCGGGTAGTTGACGTTCAGGTAGTTACGGACAGATAAGTGCCAATGTGGTGGCGCTCCATCCTGCTGAAATATGAATTGTTGTGCTCCTTGTACGAGCTGAGGGAACAGCCAATTCTCTAACATCTCCAGATACTGTAGTCCAGTTACAGTAGCACCTTCGAAGAAAAAGGGACCAAAAACTTTATTGGCTGAAATGGCACAGAAAACGTTCACCTTAGGCGAGTCACGTTCATATTGAGTTGTTTCCCGCGGATTCTCAGTGCCCCATATACAGACATTGTGACGGTTGACTTTCCCGTTAGTGTGGAAAGTTGCTTCATCACTAAACACAATCTTTGAAACGAAAGATTCATCTGTTTCCATTTGAGCAAGGATAAAATCACAGAAATTGATTCTTTTAATCTTATCAGCTGCAGACAGTGCTTGAACCAATTTCAGACGATAAGGTTTCATAACTAACCTTTTTCGTAGGACTCTCCATACAGTTGATTGTGGAATTTGCAGCTCTCTGCTAGCTCTGCGAGTCGATTTTCCTGGGCTGCGAACAAATGCTTGCTGGATGCGTGCTACATTTTCATCACTCGTTCTCGGCCGTCCAGAACTTTTCCCTTTGCACAAACACCAATTCTCTGTGAACTATTTATACCAACGTTTAATACACCACCTATCAGGAGGTTTAACACCATACTTCGTTCGAAATGCACGCTGAACAACTGTCGTCGATTCACTTCTGCCGTACTCAATAACACAAAAAGCTTTCTGTTGAGCGGTCGCCATCTTAGCATCAACTGACGCTGACGCCTAGTCAACAGCGCCTCAACGAACAAATGTACAACTAAATGAAACTTTATAGCTCCCTTAATTCGCCAACAGATAGTGCTTAGCTCTGCCTTTTGTCGTTGCAGAGTTTTAAATTCCTAAAGTTGTGGTATTCTTTTTGAATCACCCTGTATATGCAGCGTGGTCCATTGGTCCTGACCGGGCCAAATATCTAAAGAAATAAGCGTCAAAAGAAAAAACTACAAAGAACCAAACTTCTCTAGCTTGAAGGGGCAAACCAGATGGCGCTATGGTTGGCCCACTAGATGCCGCTGCCATAGGTCAGATGGATACCAACTGCGTTTTTTAAAAATAGGAACCCCCATTTTTTATTATATATTTGTGTAGTACGTAAAGAAATACGAATGTTTTAGTTGGACCACTTTTTTCGCTTGTGATAGATGGCACTGTAATAGTCACAAACATACGGCTCACAATTTTAGACGAACAAGTAGGTTTTTTAAATGAAAATACAGAACGTAGGTACGTTTGAACATTTCATTTCGGTTGTTCCAGTGTGATACATGTACCTTCGTGAACTTATCATTTCTGAGAACGCATGCTGTTCCAGCGTGATTACCTGTAAATACCACATTAATGCAATAAATGCTCAAAATTATGTCCGTCAACCTCAATGCGTTTGGCAATACGTGTAACGACATTTTTCTCAACAGCGAGGAGTTCGCCTTCCGTAATGTTCGCACATGCATTGACAATGCGCTGACGCATGTTGTCAGGCGTTGTCGGTGGTTCACTATAGCAAATATCCTTCAGCTTTCCGCACAGAAAGAAATCCGGGGACGTCAGATCCGGTGAACGTGCCGGCCACAGTATGGTGCTTCGACGACCAATCCACTTGTCATGAAATATGTATTCAATGCCGCTTTAACCGCACGCGAGCTGTGTGCCGGACATCCATCATGTTGGAAGTACATCGCCATTCTATCATGCAGTGAAACATCTTGTAGTAACATCGGTACAACATTACGTAGGAAATCAGCATACACTGCACCATTTAGATTGCCATCGATAAAATGGGGGCCAATTATCCTTCTTCCCATAATGCCGCACCATACATTAACCCACCAAGGCCGCTGATGTTCCACTTGTCGCAGCCATCGTGGATTTTCCGTTGCCCAATAGTGCATATTATGCCGGTTTACGTTACCGCTGTTGGTGAATGACGCTTCGTCGCTAAATAGAACGCGTGCAAAAAATCTGTCATCGTCCCATAATTTCTCTTGTGCCCAGTGGCAGAACTATACACGACGTTCAAAGTCGTCGCCATGCACTTCCTGGTGCATAGAAATATGGTACGGGTGCAATCGATGTTGATGTAGCATTCTCAACACCGACGTTTTTGAGATTCCCGATTCTCGCGCAGTTTGTCTGCTATTGATGTGCGGATTAGCCGCGACAGCAGCTAAAACACCTACTTGGGCGTCATCATTTGTTGCAGGTCGTGGTTGACATTTCACATGTGACTGAACACTTCCTATTTCCTTAAATAACGTAACTATCCGGCGAACGGTTCGGACACTTGGATGATGTCGTCCAGGATACCGAGCAGCATACGTAGCACACGCCCGTTGGGCATTTTGATCATAATAGCCATACATCAACACGGTATCGACCTTTTCCGCTATTGGTAAACGGTCCATTTGAACACGGGTAATGTATCATGAAACAAATACCGACCGCACTGGCTGAATGTTACGTGATACCACGTACTTATACATTAGTGACTATTACAACGCCATCTGTCACAATGCGAAAAAAGTGGTCCAACTAAAATATTCATATTTCTTTACGTACTACACGAATATGTAATAAAAATGGGGGTTCCTATTTTAAAAAACGCAATTGATATATATATATATATATATATATATATATATATATATATATTACTATACAGAGTTAAAGATTAATATTTCTATTATTTAACCCATTCCCTTAAATGGCACAAAATGCATATACTGTAGTTACAAATTTATTTATTTCTAGTCAAGAATTCATCTATGGTATAGGAGTTGTCAAGGAGATTTTATTTCAATTTATTTTTGATGCTATTACTGCTGTCTTTCAGACATTTTATTTCATCTGGTAATTTGTCGAAAATTTTTATAGCTGCATATTTTATCCCTTTCTGTGCCAAAGATGGGTTGAGTAAAGGATAGTGAAAGTCTTTCTTTTTTCTAGTATTATAATCATTAATGTCACTGTTGTTTTTAAACTGGCCCATGTTGTTGAGAACAAATTTCATTACTCAGTAAATGTACTGTGGGGCTGTTGTAAAAACTCCCAATCTTTTGAAAATATGCCTACAAGATGTACCACTATGATCCCCACACATTATTCTAACCACTTTCTTTTGAGCAGTGAATACTTTTTGTCTAAATGTTGAATTACTCCAAAATATTATTCTGTATGACATCAGAGAGTGAAAGTATGCAAAGTATATTAGCTTACTAATTTCTATATCCTCAAAATTGGCAATTATTCTGATTGTAAAAGTTGCTGAACCTAGTCGCTTTAGAAGATCCAAAATATGAATTTTCCAATTAAGATTCTCATCTACACTCAAAAACTTAGTATGCTCTACCCCATCTACTGACTTCTGTTGATGTGTTATATTTATTGAAGGAACTGTAATTTTTGCAGCAGAAAATTGGATGTACTGTGTTTTTTCGAAGTTTAGAACAAGCCCATTTGCTGAAAATAAATTAATGACTTTTCCAAAGACCTTATTTGTATCATTTTCAGTTGGAGTTTCTTTTACCAGATTAATAATGATGCTTGTATCATCAGCAAACAGTGTCAGTTCAGCTTCCTGTTTCAGATAGGAAGGGAGGTCATTCACATAAATCAAGACCAGAAGGGGACCCATGATTGAACCCTGTGGAACACCTCATGTAATTTCACCCCAGGTAGATGAAGTGGCAAACTTATTTAAATCGCTTGACCCAAATAAGGAAACTTTTTGCTTCCTGTTCTGTAGATATGACTTAAACCACTCATATGCTTTTCCATTTATACCATAGAATTGTAATTTCTGTAACATAATGTTATTGTTCACACAATCAAATGCTTTGGACAAGTCACAGAAAATTCCTATTGGTGACATTTTACTATTTAAAGACTCTATTATGTGGACAATGAAATTGTATATTGCTGTCTCAGTGGCACAGCATTTCTGAAATCTGAACTGTGATTTACTAAGTATCCCATTACTGTTGAGATGGCTAACCACTCTTTGGTACATTACTTTCTCGAAGATTTTTGAAAATGATGTAAGCAAGGATACTGGCTGATAATTATTGACATCTGTGGTGTCCCCCTTTTTGTAGAGACGCTTGACAATGGCATATTTAAACCTGTCTGGGAAAATACCTTGTCCGGCCGTGGTGGCCGAGCGGTTCTCGGCGCTACAGTCTGGAACCGCGCGACCGCTACGGTCGCAGGTTCGAATCCTGCCTCGGGCATGGATGTTTGTGATGTCCTTAGGTTAGTTAGGTTTAAGTAGTTCTAAATCTAGGGGACTGATGACCTCAGCAGTTAAGTCCCATAGTGCTCAGAGCCATTTGAACCAAAATGCCTTGAGTTAGTAACGCATTACACATGTGACTCAGAACATCAGCTGTAATTGCTCCACATTGTGTTAATATCTTATTAGAGATGTCATCCACCCCAACAGAACATTTATTTTTCAAAGATTTAATAATTTTACTTATTTCACAAGAGGTTGTTAGGGTAAAGTTAATCTGACAAAATTTTTTCCGAACAGACTCTTCCATGTACTGCCTGGCTTTTGCTTTTGAACTGTTCTCACCAATTTTTCTCCTACACTTAAGAAATGGTTGTCAAATACATTAACTGCTTGTATACTGTGGGTTAGGATGGTCTCGTTCTCTTTAATATTAATACTACCTACCCCAGAAGTTACTTTTCCTGTCTCCATCCTAGCAACATTCCATATTTATTTGATTTTACTGCCGGTGTTGTTAATTTCTTCTCTAACATATACATTTCTTGATTTCCTTACAACTTTTCTCAGTATGTTACAATAATTTTTATAGTGTACAACTACTTCTGGATCTTTACTAGTTCTTGCTTTTACTCCTATTTCAGACACAATTTCTATGATACGGCCATAACGGGTTTCGGCCAACATTGGCCATCGTCAGGCACTACAACAACAAGAAATAGAAAATAGTATAACAATATCTCTTAAAATCTGCAATAATCATTTTTCTTGCTGTCACGCTGTAAGACGCTAAAACACTTTAATCGATATGAAACAGATATGATTCTAACTCCTTCTCAGAAAATGTGGGGCTATATTGCTTCCAAAGTTAATGGACGTGATGAGGGAAGGGAGAAAATTGCAGTTAGTGACGAGTATCTTGATATTATACAAGGTGTTCCGAAATTCCCGTTACAAACTTGTAGGACTCCCTTCCGGGAGTGAGTACACAATATTTTGAATAGGAACCTATGTCCGGAAAAGTACCGTTTCCGTCCTACGACAGATTTAATTCAGGTGTGCAACGCGGCCACGTCTGCTGAGGGAAAGAGAGGAGCTGCTCGTCGTGGTATGCAGTAGGGTGGACAGGATGACGTGTATTACGTCAGACGGTTACCTGGTGTCACTTAACGTCTGCCTTGCTACGAGACTCTTGTAATGACAGAGGAAGATCTACTGACACCAGTTCTGGCTGCTGTACTAGAAACTGAAGAGACCGCAGCTGGGATGGAGAGTGTGTACCAGAACGTGCTTCGCAGGTACAATGTCTGTAGCAACATAGATGGTCGCCTCATCGAGCCACTGTTGTAATACATTAGTATTGTTCCGTATGCTGGGTTCTTTTTTGTTTTGGAATAATGTAAACACGTATTGTGTAAGTGTCAATACAAACATATGTGCTTAAGTGATAAATGGATGTTTCAGTATGTTTCCTTTCGAAATGTTATCTAATAATTTTACTGCGTCACGCCTAATTCAATTCCTCAAGCAGAAGTGGACGAGTTATTCGATACGTTTCCGAACATGAATTTCTATTCAAAATATTATGTAGTCACTCCGTCTACAAGTCCTAGAAGTTTGTAACAGGAATTTGCGAACACCGTGTGTCAATGGGAAACTAAAGGCTGCCATAAATATAATCGCAATGTGGAATTACGAGGGTTGGAACTTTAATAGTGACAACTATTTATTTACAGCTCGTACAAAATAGATACGTGTTTCAAAGTTTTACTGACTTCACCAGCATTGGGTATAACCCATTACCAGCGATATGGAAGTCGTAGGATACTCTTAGCAGTGCCAGTTGTGTTGACAGTTCGAGCGGCGCGGTCTACTGCCCGACGAATTTGTAGCAGTTCTGAAGCGAATACCGTGAAGTGTTTCCTTCAGTTTAGAAATCGAGTTGAACTTACGGCGGCTTAAGTCATGGGAGTACAGTAGGTGGTATAGCACTTAGCAGCCCTATCAGTCAAACAAATCAGTAACAGCTTGCACTGTACGTGCTTGAGCATTGTCCTGCAAAATGGTCAGACCCTGCAGAAAGTATCATCACTTCTGTCTCTAAGGTGGTCATAGGTTGTGTTCCAAAAATGAACAGCAGTACTCTCATTATGAGAGTACTGAACGGCGATCTGTTTTAATTCAAAAGCCAAGGCCAACGGCCTTGTCGCAGTGGTAACACCAGTTCCCGTCAGAACAGCGAAGTTAAGCACTGTCGGGCTGGGCTAGCACTTGACCATCCGGTCTGCCGAGCGCTGTCGGCACGCGGGCTGCACTCAGCCCTTGTGAGGCAAACTGAGGAGCTACTTGAGTGAGAAGTAGCAGCTCCGGTCTCGGAAACTGACATACGGCCCGGAGAGCGGTGTGCTGACCACATGCCCCTCCACATCCGCATCCGCATCCAGTGACGCCTGTGGGCTGAAGATGACACGGCGGCCCGTCGGTACCTTTGGGCCTTCATGGCCTGTTCGGGTGGAGTTTAGTTTTTTTTATTCAGAAGCCAAGATCTCAAAAAATATATTTTTTATTCAAGGCGACCGGTTTCAACAGTCTTAACTGTCATCTTCAGGTCTTAAACTACTTTTTTTTAGCAAAACATGTTCATTTTACGTTGAATCTTATGCACACGATGTCAAGTGAATAAAACTCAGCACATTATAATTTAACGATGAAAAACGTTTATAATGTGCTGAGTTTCATCCACTTGACATTTGGTGCATGATGTTCAGTGTAAAATGAACGTGCTTTATTGCAAACTATGTTTAAGAGCTGAAGATGACAGGTAAGACTGTCGAAACCGTTGTCTTGAATAAAAAAAATTGTGCGATATTGACTTTTTTAATGGTTTTTTACAGTAGTCTTACAGCTCTACTCAGTATCCCTCGATAATTATGGACTCAGTGGGTTCGGAACGGTCATACTAACGCTGTACAGGATCTCAGTCGCCCAGAGAACTAGTACTCGAGAAGACAGAGAGGGTTTTCGCTCTGTCGTGCAGAATAGTATAGTCACGTCACGTGGTTACAGTCAAGAAATAGGCTTGTTTCCAAACAAGACAAGTATCCGAACAGATATTATTTTATTTTATTACGTCATTTATTTTGCTGTATAGTGGTAAATCGCGCTAACTACTGCATGGAGAACACAAGATATATCACAATTTTATAATACAATCCATGTTCCTACATAAATATATGTATTATACTGATCTACTTCCAAATATGCATTTCAAACTGTTTATATGAAATTAAGTTAAAAATACATCTATTTTCTAATTATACCTCTTATCTTTAATGTGACCTTTTATCAGTACAGTCAGAAGCTTACATCCACACGGGAAGTGTCATGACGTCTAGAGTACCACGACATGTCACCACCGTGTGCATTCATCCAAAGAAGCCCTTCACGACCGGTTATCTTACACTACTGGCCATTAAAATTGCTACACCACGAAGATGACGTGCTACAGACGCGAAATTTAACCGACAGGAAGAAGATTCTGTGACAGGCAAATGATTAGCTTTTCAGAGCATTCACACAAGGTTGGCGCCGGTGGCGACACCTACAACCTGCTGACATGAGGAAAGCTTCCAACCGATTTCTCATACAGAAACAGCAGTTGACCGGCGTTGGATGGTGAAACGTTGTTGTGATGCCTCGTGTAAGGAGGAGAAATGCGTACCATCACGTTTCCGACTTTGATAAAGATCGGATTGTAGCCTACCACGATTGCGGCTTATCGTATCGCGACATTGCTGCTCGCCTTGGTCGAGATCCAATGACTGTTAGCAGAATATGGAATCGGTGGGTTCAGGAGGGTAATACGAAACGCCGTGCTGGATCCCAACGGCCTCGTATCACTAGCAGTCGAGATGACAGGCATCTTATCCGCATGGCTGTAACGGATCGTGCAGCCACGTCTCGATCCCTGAGTCAACAAATGGGGACGTTTGCAATACAACAACCATCTGCACGAACAGTTCGACGACGTTTACAGCAGCAGGGACTATCAGCTCGGAGACCATGGCTAAGGCTACCCTTGACGCTGCATCACAGACAGGAGCGCCTGCGATGGTGTACTCAACGACGAACCTGGGTGCACGAATGGCAAAACGTCTTTTTTTCGGATGAATCCAGGTACTGTTTACAGCATTATGATGGTCGCATCCGTGTTTGGCGCTCTCCGCTGTCGAACGCAAATTGGAAGCGTGAATTCGTCATCGTCATACTGGCGTATCACCCGGCGTGATGGTATGGGGTACCATTGGTTACACGTCTCGGTCACCTCTTGTTCGCACTGACGGCACTTTGAACAGTGGACGTTACATTTGAGATGTGTTACGACCCGTGGCTCTACCCTTCATTCGATCCCTGCGAAACACTACATTTCAGCAGGATAATGCACGACCGCATGTTGCACGTCCTGTACGGGCCTTTCTGGATACAGAAAATGTTCAACTGCTGCCCTGGCCAGCACATTCTACAGATCTCTCACCAATTGAAAACGTCTGGTGAATGGTGGCCGAGCAACTGGCTCGTCACAATACGCTAGTCACTACTCTTGATGAACTGTGGTATCGTGTTGAAGCTGCTTGGGTAGCTGTACCCGTACACGTCATCCAAGCTCTGTTTGACTCAATGCCCAGGCGTATCAAGGTTGTTCTGGTTACTGATTTCTCAGGATCTATGCACCCAAATTGCGTGAAAATGTAATCACACGTCAGTTCTAGTGTAATATATCTAGCCAATGAATACCCGTTTATCATCTGCATTTCTTCTTGGTGTAGCAATTGTAATGGCTAGTAGTGTAGTTAATGGTGAGACTTCCGGGTTGTTTGGTCGCTGTGCATGAAACTTTATTGTTGCTAACGTTTTTTCCTGACCTGCGTTGGAGATTTTCAAAGATGCTCGTGGTATCGCTGACAAGGAGACCATCAGACCTATTAATCGCGGATGTTGACGAGTCTCAGGCATGTTGCAGAGGGACCTGCCGGAGTACCTGGCTAGCGGCTTTTCATGCGACGGCCCCTACTTTCCGAGAAAACCGATGTTGAGGTTCAATGCGTACCTCTTGTACCCGTAGCGTTCGTCGAACGTAACGCGAGGGATAAGTTAACGGCTACCACGCTGGCGGTACAGGTTTCTCAACCACGCGATGCTTACTTTTACATGTAGTTTAAAATTTTCACAGAAAAGAATTCAAAATGATCCCCACTTGCTGAAGGCTAATAGAGAAATCGTTTTGAGGGAAGGTTACACGAAAATACATTCTTTAATTCTGTATCAAATTAGCGCTCCTGCTTTCACAGGAACGAGCAAATACGCATGGTTCGCATCGAAGTTGATCGAAGAAAGAATAATCTTTCTGAACTCAAATGACCTTTTTTCCGGTATCGCTACTGTAAAATACGCGTGTCTGCAAAACAGTAGCTTTCATTAAATGCGCGTTGTGCGCTACGAATTTGTGTTTCCGTTGCTTCTACAACAAAGACAGTCCCGGGTTCTGTTCTTGCACTGCAAGCGATAGCGATTAACACGGTTCTGTAGTCTGCAACAAAAGGAATACACATTTGAAACAACTTTGTTGTACGAGGGTGAGTCAAATGAAAACATTAAATATTTAAAAAAAATTTTTTTGTGCAGACGTGGTACAAATCTGTATCACTTTTCAACATAATCTCCCCCACGCTCAATGCAAGTCCTCCAGCGCTTACACAGTGCATAAATTCCTTTAGGAATCATGGTGTGGGTTCCTGTAGTCATGTCCTAGTTCATGAACCACGGGCAACGTATGAGTGGCCAAGTAAGTTGTCCCGACAGTCGGGATACCATTTACTTTGGAATAAGGCTGGGCATCTCGGACATATTCTGAGTCGTGGTCACCTTTGTGCTCATACGGCAAAGACTACCTAATCCACCGGTTAGTCCCTCAGCCCTTAGGGGTAAAACCCAATGGGACTCGGGGCAAGTAAGGCTAGCAACCTGCTTCCCTGGTACTTTAAATATGATGCTGGCAACAATCAGAGCAAAATGCCTCGGACCTTTGGAGGTGACGGAGTCCCACCTCTAACTGACAAACCAGGGACTCATAAGATACGACTTGGCAAACAAAAGGTAATGAGATGGGGAGCTATTAATATCAATGGGGGCTACTCTGGGAAGAAGGTAGAGCTGGCAGAGGCTGCAAGTAAGATGGGGCTGGACGTTTTAGCTGTTAGTGACATTCGGGTAAGGGGTGAGAAAGAAGAGGAAGTGGGAGAATACAAGGTCTACCTGTCAGGAGTCAAAGCAGGAATAACACAATGGGGTGTAGGGCTTTACATCAGGAAAGATATGGAACCCAGCGTAGTTGCAATAAGGTATATAACCAACGACTGATGTGGATAGATTTGACAGTGTCTAGCAAGAAAATTAGGATTGTGTCAGTATATTCGCATTGTGAAGGGACAGATCAAGATAAGATGGATAGTTTTTATGAGGCACTCAGTGATGTAGTTGTTAGAGTAAAGGACAAGGACAGTGTTCCGCTCATGGGTGATTTTAACGCCAGGATTGGAAATCGAACAGAAGGGTATGAAAAGGTTATGGGTAAATTTGGAGGGGATATGGAGGCCAACAGGAACGGGAAACAACTCTTGGATTTCTGTGCCAGTATGGGCTTATTAATCACAAACTCTTTTTTTAAACATAAGAACATTCACCGGTATACTTGGGAAGGCAGGGGAACCAGATCTGTCATTGACTATATAATAACAGATCAGGAATTCAGGAAGGCTGTGAGGGACACACGTGTATTCAGGGGATTCTTCGATGACACTGATCATTATTTAATCTGCAGTGAAATTGGGATTGTGAGGCCGAAAGTGCAGGAGGGCAGGTCCATATGTAGGAGGATAAGAGTGGAGAAACTTCAGGATAAGGAAATCAGGCACAAGTACATAACAGCGATCTCAGAAAGGTACCAGTTAGTTGAATGTAGTCAATTACAGTCATTGGAAAAGGAATGGACAAGGTACAGGGACACAGTACTAGAAGTGGCTAAGGAATGTCTTGGAACAATAGTGTGTAAAAGTAGGATGAAGCAAACAGCTTAGTGGAATGATACAAGGCAGCCTGTAAAAGGAAAAAGAAGGCGTATCAAAAATGGCTACATACCAGAAACCAGGTAGACAGAGAAAGTTATGTTGAAGAAAGAAACAAAGCCAAACAGATAATTGCAGCATCCAAGAAGAAATCGTGGGAAGACTTTGGAAACAGGTTGGAAACTATGGGTCAAGCTGCTGGAAAACCATTCTGGAGTGTAATTAGCAGTCTTCGAAAGGGAGGTAAGAAGGAAATGACAAGTATTTTGGACAGGTCAGGAAAACTGATGGTGAATCCTGTGGATGCCTTGGGCAGATGGAGGGAATATTTTGAAGAGTTGCTCAATGTAGGTGAAAATGCGATCAGTAATGTTTCAGATTTCGAGGTAGAATGGGATAGGAATGATGATGGAAATAGGATCACATTTGAGGAAGTGGAAAAAATGGTCAATAGACTGCAGTGTAATAAAGCGGCTGGGGTGGATGAAATTAAGTCGGAACTCATCAAATACAGTGGAATGTCAGGTCTTAAATGGCTACACAGGATAATTGAAATGGCCTGGGAGTTGGGACAGATTCTATCAGACTGGAAAAAAGCAGTAATCACACCAATCTTTAAACATGGAAACAGAAAAGATTGTAACAACTACAGAGGTATCTCTTTAATCAGCGTTGTGGGTAAAATCTTCTCAGGTATTGTTGAAAGGAAAGTGCGAGTATTAGTTGAGGACCAATTGGATGAAAATCAGTGTGGGTTTAGGCCTCTTAGAGGTTGTCAGAACCAGGTCTTTAGCTTACGGCAAATAATGGAGAAGTGTTTAGAGTGGAACAGGGAATTGTATCTATGCTTTATAGATCTAGAAAAGGCATATGACCGGGTTCCTAGGAGGAAGTTATTGTCTGTTCTACAAGATTATGGAATAGGAGGCAAACTTTTGCAAGCAATTAAAGGTCTTTACATGGATAGTCAGGCAGCAGTTAGAGTTGACGGTAAATTGAGTTCATGGTTCAGAGTAGTTTCAGGGGTAAGACAAGGCTGCAACCTGTCTCCACTGTTGTTCATATTATTTATGGGTCATATGTTGAAAACAATAGACTGGCTGGGTGAGATTAAGATATGTGAACACAAAATAAGCAGTCTTGCATATGCGGATGACTTAGTTGTGATGGCAGAGCCAGATCAGAAATGTAAGGACTATGGTATGAAGGTTAGCATCTCCAAAACGAAAGTAATGTCAGTGGGAAAGAAATATAAACGGATTGAGTGCCAAATAGGAGGAACAAAGTTAGAACAGGTGGACGGTTTCAAGTACTTAGGATGCATATTCTCACAGGATGGCAACATAGTGAAAGAACTGGAAGCGAGATGTAGCAAAGCTAATGCAGTGAGCGCTCAGCTACGATCTACTCTCTTCTGCAAGAAGGAAGTCAGTACCAAGACTAAGTTATCTGTGCACCGTTCAATCTTTCGACCAACTTTGTTGTATGGGAGCGAAAGCTGGGTGGATTCAGGTTACCTTATCAACAACGTTGAGGTTACGTATATGAAAGTAGCTAGGATGATTTCAGGTACTAGTAGATGGGAACAATGGCAGGAGAGTGTCCACAATGAGGAAATCAAAGAAAAACTGGGAATGAACTCTATAGATGTAGCAGTCAGGGCGAACAGGCTTGGATGGTGGGGTCATGTTACACGCATGGGAGAAGCAAGGTTACCCAAGAGACTCATGGATTCAGCAGTAGAGGGTAGAAGGAGTCGGGGCAGACCGAGGAGAAGGTACCTGGATTCAGTTACGAATGATTTTGAAGTAATAGGTTTAACATCAGAAGAGGCACCCATGTTAGCACTGAATAGGGGATCATGGAGGAACTGTATAAGGGGGGCTATGCTCCAGACTGAACGCTGAAAGGCATAATCAGTCTTAAATGATGATGATGGTAGTCCGCGCAACTACTTGTGCACCGCGTGGCGTACCTCTTCCTCAGAACGGAACTTCTTTCCTCTCATTGTGTCTTTGAGTGGTTCAAACATATGGAAATCACTTGGGGCAAGGTCTGGTGAGTATGGTGGGTGAGGAAGACACTCAAAAAGCAGGTCTGAGATTGTTGCAAATGTTGTACGGGCAGTATGGGGCTTTGCATTGTTATGTTGCGAACGGACACCTGCTGACAGCAATCCACGTCGCTTTGATTTGATTGCAGGCCGTAGATGATTTTGTAGAAGATCTGTGTATGATGCACTGGTAACAGTGGTCCCTCTAGGAATGTAATGCTCCAAAATGACGCCTTTTTCGTCCCAAAAGAGAGTCAGCATAAACTTTCCTGCTGATGGTTCTGTTCGAAACTTCTTTGGTTTTGGTGATGAGGAATGGCGCCATTCGTTGCTCGCTCTCTTCGTTTCCGATTGGTGGAAGTGAACCCAGGTTTCGCCCCCAGTAACGATTCTTGCAAGGAAGCCATCACCTTCTCGTTCAAAGCGCCGAAGAAGTTCTTCACAAGCATCAACACGTCTTTCTCCCATTTCAGGAGTCAACTGCCGTAGCACCCATCTTGCAGACACTTTGTGAAACTGGAGCACATCATGCACGATGTGGTGTGCTGTCCCATGACTAATCTGTAAACATGTTGCAATGCCTTTCAGTGTCACTCGACGGTTTTCCTTCACTATGGCTTCAACTGCTGCAATGTTCTGTGGAGTCACAACTCGTTGTGCCTGACCTGAACGAGGAACACCTTCCACTGAAGCCACACCATTTGCGAACTCCCTACTCCATCCATAGTCTTGCTGCTGTGACAAACATGCATCGCCATACTGAACCTTCATTCGTCGATGAATTTCAATAGGTTTCATACCTTCACTACGCAAAAACCGAATAACAGGACGCTGTTCTTCCCTGGTGCAAGTCGCAAGTGGTGCGGCCATCTTTATACTGATACTGCGACGGTATGTGTACATCTGCACTATGCTGTCACCTACAGGCCATTCTGCACCCTGTCTGTAGCTCGCTTACCAACTTACAGGATAACGGCGCGAAATTTCGATTTGTTATTACAAATTTAAGGTTTTCATTTGATTCACCTTCGTGATTTATTAATGAAGTTACTACGGCAAAAATGACTATTTTTGAAATAATTTTGCGTGACATATTCTGTTTAATCATATTCTGGGCGATGAAAGGTCCACGGGCAGGGTTTGAACCTGGAGCGCCAACCACCAGCCTGCTAGCTGTGAACCTTAGGCGCTACACTGAGCTAGCTCGGTAGAAACACGACGAACGTAACGGTTGTAGAAGGTACACATAAAACTTCAACATCTGTTATCACGGAAAGTAAGGGCCGTTGCATGAAAATCCTCTGGGCAGGTACTCAGAATAGGTCCCTCAGCAACCTACCTACGACTCATCATGTGTGATGGTCCCCTTGTGAGTCTTGAGTCTGAGCTTGGGTAACAAATACGGATACGCCATTTATCTTACCTTAAAGACTTCACCAGTCGTAAATGGCTGGCGAGCAGCGACACAAAAATTCAAATGGGTCCAAGCACTGTGGGACTTTACATCTCACCGAGCGAGGTAGCGCAGTGGTTAGTACACTGGACTCACATTCGGGAGGACGACGGTTCAATCCCGCGTCCGACCATCCTGATTTTTCCGTGATTTCCCTAAATCCGGGATGGTTCCTTTGGCAGGACACGGCCAACGTCCTTTCCCATCCTCCCTTAATCCGATGAGACCGATGGCCTCGCTGTTTGGTCTCTTCCCCCAAATCAACCCAACTTAACATCTGAGGTCATCAGTCCCCTAGACTTAGAACTAAAACCTAACCAACCTAAGGACATCACACACATCCATGCCCGGGGCAGGATTCGAACCTGCGACCGTAGCAACAGCGCGGTTCCTGACTGAAGCGCCTAGAAACGTTCGGTCACAGCGGCCGGCGCAGCATCCAGTTTCGCAGCATCCAATGAGTAGATGTTTACTATGGGCGAGAGATCTATAGAATCTGCTCGCTAGAAGACAGCAGCCGGAAAACTGTACGTATCAAGGTAGATCAGGAACGCACGGGCAACATGCCGCCTTCGTTGTCTTGTTGAAAGGTAAAGTGACGGAGAAACCGAAGATAGGTCACATCCGCCGGCTTTAATACATCATAAATGCAACTGCTGCTGACCAGATACCCTTTATGCGAACCACAGGTTCTCCGCAGAATCAGCAAGATAAAAGGAATGTACGCAAAAACATTCACAGTAAGAAGGGACAGGATGCTAGAGCATCTGTTAAGACATCAGGAACTAACCTCTGGGATACTAGATGGATCTGTAGTGGGTAAAAATTGTGGAAGAAGACAGAGATTGGAATACATCCAGCAAATAATTGAGGACGCAAGTTCCAAGCGCTACGCAGAGGTGAAGGGCACTGCATCAAAACGAGCCAGAAGACTTAAAAAGGAAAAACAGTGATCGTGTGGTGTACACAATGGCATCCTGTACCATCAGGCAGCTGAACCCGACGACCTGAGGTACGTACCGTGATGTTGTGTTGAAGAAGCTTATTACTAATTACGTCCTTCATGGTCGCTCGCTTGGGCTTGCCGTTGTCTAGGGAAGTTTGTAGCCTTCCTACTTTCCTGACATCGTTGTGCGTGTCTGTCCGATTGTCCTGATTCATTTCAGCTTATTAACATCATGTAAATCTACATATATACTCTGGGAAGCACTACGAGGTATGTAGCAATGGGTATTTCCTTCAGTACTATAAAGGACGACAGAAAAGTTTACGTTCGAAGGCCGTACATTTCAGAATCGGTATGCCAATGAGACAAAATCGCTGTGAGTATCAAGGCAATCATGTCAGTGACGCACCAGGTTGCAGAGACGTGTTTGCGAAAACACTCTGAAGAAGTCCCTAACTGCTTGCTGCACATCCTCGTCCGCCACGAATCGTTGTCGGTCCAAGCCTTTTTTAAGGGAGCGAAGGTGCGAAAATAGCAAGGCGAGAGATTAGGACCACAGGGCGGATACTCGAGTGTCTACCACTTTAGTTGACGTAACTTCTGCGTTATGACATTTGCTATGTGGGGACGGCCGTTATCATGGAGCACTATTCCACAAAGGTGGTTTTCGACCAGCCATGCTGTTCCATACACATTCATCATTCTTCGATGGATATCTACCGATGTTTGTCCATCGACAGCCAAGGAAAGAATAACAGTACTTTGGCCCTGTTTGGGCGCATTTGGTGATACCGTCGTCATAGTTCACATTTTGCTGACATTTGCTATATGGGGACGTGCGTTATCATGAAGCACTATTCCATAGCGGTGGGTTTCGACAGACATGCTGCCCCATACACATTCTTCACTCTCCGATGGATGTCTACCGATGTCTGTCCATCGACAGCCAAGAAAAGAATAACAGTACTTTGGTCTTATTTGGACGCATTTGGTAATAACGTCGTCATAGTTCACATTTTGGTGGCTTTCGACAGACATGCTGCCCCATACACATTTCTCATTCTCCTATGGATGTCTACTGGTGTACGTCCTTCGATAGCCAAGGAAAGAACAACAGTACACTGGTCCTATTTGGAAGCATTTGTTAATAACGTCGCCATAGTTCACATTTCCGTATTTACCACACGCACGAATGCTACATTAATCCATTGCCTACATTTCGGTGCTTATACAGTATAACCGCATCGGAGTCGCTCTACGTTGCATATACGCTGCAGCAGTGCCCTCAAACAGACGCTTTTTGATCGCCACTTATACTGGCCCGAATATTTCCCAATATTCAGCCATGAAAAATTAAGTTGCAATTTATCTGTGCAACCCTGCAAATACCAGTGTGTTTTCGCACCACAGGAACTTCAAAAATGGTTCAAATGGCTCTGAGCACTATGGGATTTAACTTCTGAGGTCATCAGCCCCCTAGAACTTAGAACTACTTAAACCTAACTAACCTAAGGACATCACACACATCCATGCCCGAGGCAGGATTCGAACCTGCTATCGTAGCGGTCAGGAACTTCAACCGTAGTGCTGAAATGAAGTACCCGAAACAAAATGTTGCTCTGCTCGTACCTTAAATCGAATTGAAGTAACTGTAACAACATAGTGCTCGGACCTTAAGTCGAAATGAAGTACCCGTAATAAGACCGCTAGTGTTACTCTTCAGGCTTTCCCAGAGGATACGTTCAGTATATGGCCGTCGGGTCTGCCGCCGGACCTCGTTTTTGTGTATCCTATAGTATTTCTTCGAAGCAATTGCTCTGTATTGTCAGCTGATGGCTAGTGATGATATTTGGTTTGTGGGGCGCTCAACTGCGTGGTTATCAGCGCCCGTACAATTTCCCAACTTTTGCTCAGTCCAATTTCGCCACTTTCCTGGATGATGATGAAATGATGAGGACAACACAAACACCCAGTCATCTCGAGGTAGGTGAAAATCCCTGACCCCGCCGGGAATCGAACCCGGGACCCCGTGCTCGGGAAGCGAGAACGCTACCGCGAGACCACGAGCGGCGGACAAACAGCTGATGGCTGTATGTTACTGATGGCAATAGCAACTACCGATGTCCGCATTGCGACAGTCTGTGTGGAGTCCTCGTTTGAAAGTCAGGCATGTGCCTTCGAGTGTCTTGCAGACAGTCAACCACACCGATCGTCACAGTTAACTCACTTGTCTCGAAGTTCCTGTCTTATTTCGAAGTCAATGGACTACCCGAACGTTCTTCGTTGCAGACACACATTCTCTCTTAAATCAATATTTCTAGACTTAAATTTTTCTTTCACTGCAACAGCTATCCCCTTACTGCAGCTGGATGCTTCGAATAATCATTGCAGCTTTAAATCCCTCCAGATAACAGAAAAAGAGCTACCCCAAACATTTATGCCTTGCTGCTTGCAGGTAAAGGGGCTCTCAGGAAAAAACGCTGTATAAACACTGCGCTGCCCCCCCCCCTCCCCTGACTTCTCACTAGAAGAAAAAATAATCTTTACAAAACGAAGTCGCATCCTGCTCTGCCACACTGACAGACAGACATCAGATCAGTATCAGTCTGAAGACTTCATAGGAAGCGAGGTACCGTTTTTATGGTGACCATGCACTGTGACCGTTAAGTAAGAAGATATTCTGAGAGTGCAAGAGTACTCATTCAGTAAGCGGGAACTGCAAAATCTGCCCGCCAACATTTCTGAAAAGCGAAGCTGAGGTGCCATTCAGTTCTGAACAGCGAAGCTCAGATGTCTTTCAGCTACGACAGAGGTCCAGGAAAGCTGACCGGTCGAGAAAAGTGGGCTAAGTGCAGTCACTATTGCTTCACTGTGGCGAGAGGAAAACACTAGCCGGCCTGGCTCACATAAACAGTCATTGAATCAGATGATTTAAACCTGATAGTCAAGGAAGGCAGGATTCCGTTATGTTTGTGGGCGGGGCCGTAATCAGTTACTGTTGGTTCCCTTTTGCAATTACACACATTTATTCGACTCAACAATAAATAAAAATATCACAAGTTATTAGTGAAGGAATAAACAACTGTGTAATTAATAGTGCTTTCAGTGCGTTACAATTTACCAAATGAGCATAAAATACAGACGCAGCAAATAATGTTTTAAGAAGAAGCCAATGTGATCCCAATTAGAATTTTAAGGCAAGTAACGATAGTCACGGCTGAAGACCTCTAACGCGAGAAACGGCAATCATTAAAAAAATTTAACAAACATACTGTAAAACAGCAAGGTTAATTAAAAAAACAGGCACCTGATCACCAAACGGGTGAGACAAATGATGGTAAACTTGGCAGCACAATCATTTAAACCTACCGTAACGCCAAGAATGACAATTATATAAAAATTTTAGAAACATACAATAAAACAGCAAATACAATAATAAAACACAAGGGCCAGTCACAGACGGTGCACCAGGAATCGACCTCTGAGTAGGTCCGGCAAAAAATACTTCGCGAGCGATGAGATATGCAGCCAAGAATTGCATTCACTTCACAAGATAGTAACTCATACTAGAGGTAGTCTAACGAATGACTAATGATAATCTTGCTGAGGCTACCTGACATCCAATAAACCAAATGCAAAGATGTAAAAATACGCCAAAGCCGGAACCGGTGGTCTGGACTCCGCCCACAGAATACTGTGTTTAGAGCTGCCGGAATGAGAAAGGAATAACTACCACCAGAGTAGAAAAATCGCCAAGCAACCTACAATCAAGAAAGCTGTCAAAACTACACGCCTCACCGGACAGCAGCGGCAAGCCGAGGAAATGTACACTGCTGTTACATACACTAACCCTCAGGGCAGGTAACTGGGGCGCTAGCGGCCACGAGGCAGGAAAAATACCGCTAGTTGAACTTAACAAATAGTAACAAACAGATCGCAATAAATCGTAATTAGAACTCCGGGAAAGGTAATCAGATCCACCTTCCCCAAACACTCCACTCGCTACGCTTCGCCTTGGCAGCACTACGATCAGCAACACGAACCCAAGTCACTGGAAAATCGCAAGATCTCACAATAGTGGAGGTTCCTCTACTTGAATCGAAATGCACTCAACTTAAAACTTGCAGGATCTGGTTTACAGCGAGGTCGTGCACCCTCGAGACCACAGGCCTTCGATCCAGCAGCCCATGCGCACCGCCAGCGTGTTAGCGCACTGCGCAGACCCTGGCTCCTCCTGAGTCCCCTACCGAACTGCCCACTGACACCACCCGGAAGCACAACGACGTCGCCCAAAAGATCGATCACCGCCGCTGCTGCCACTAACGGACAGACAACGCGTGCGAAACCAAGTGGCGCCAGTCAACACGAGAAGAAGACAAACAACCGCTACCATGTCAACTAAACGATACGGTCTGGCCGCCAACAGAGGACAGAAACCTACAAACAGCACCAACGCGAGCCGCAGCACGGCTCAATGATCTAAGTCTGCTCAGATCTTTTTAGATAGTATCCAAGCGTGTACGTTATGCTGAGCCACGACACCAACGGCAGCCACTATTTTCGAGACAAAGGCTGTTCGCAGTACACGGAGATGCAGCCAGTCACCTACACTGGAGTTAGGCTCCAGAAGCTGCAGGTATCTACCAGAGTGGAAGATTGTTTCCAGGCTACCTGATGTCTCCACACCACGGAGTCACCTACTGGGTGACTACCTCCTTAGGGCATCCTCTTCTCTGGTGAGACATGTGCTCGAGTAGCAGCCTGGATACCACGTCACTGCACTCTGGTCCTCGTCGACCACCTCGTCGCGACCACCCCCAGAATGTGCACTCGCCTGCGGCGTCGACCACCCTGGGGGCTACAGTCTGAGAACCGTCCTTCCTTGTGGTGTGTCCTGCGGTCGGAGGCGGGCAAGCAGTCTGACCATCCTGCCATTCACCAGTTCCTGCCGTCATCAGCTAGTGGCGCTCGCTGCCCATGCCCGTCCTACTGACGGCGGCTCTCTTAGCTTCTGTAACTCACTACATCATCCTGAGGCCAACGGCCTCTACTCCAGCGGCGATCACACCTTTCTACCCAACACGAATCAATCTCATTCATTCGGGGATATCTTGGTAGCCGTCCGCCACTCCATTCTAGTCTCCATCACCACTTAAATGGTATCGATCTTCCGTAGCCAATAAGAACTGAAGCTTAGTTTTTTGTATCTTGAAGTTTGAAAGCTGAGGTGTGTGTTTCTTTGCTGTAATTATCTTCACCCGAAAGAAAGTCTCAGGCTCTCTGTAACCTCAGGACCGGCTAGGCTTCTTTGATCAAAACTACTAAATAATCTGGCCGAAACTAAAAAAAATGTGCTTACTAACTTATTTATTCGCATCACAAAGATGACGTAACATGGACCCAACAAAATCTGAGACAATACTAGCGATGCCAGGGATACTGCCACAGGTCCTTACACACGTCACAATAATCGAAATATACGATTACATTCATTGTTTAAAACAGTAATTTTGAAGTTTACAATTAAAAACTGAATGGTTTTTCAAACTAAGTTACAGAATTTGGATTTACAATTTGTTAAGATTTTTTCAGAATAATTAACGTGGCCAAACAATAAAGTTATCATCGTCAGAATGCGGTAGTATCTTTCCACAATAATGTTTGATATAGAAATGTTTACAGATTTTTAAATACAAGTATGATTCTGATACTGTTAGGTACACGACTGTGCTTCCGCCGTTTTGCAATAGATAGCAGTAGCGGCAAGTGTCATGCAATAACTTTAGGCATTTGCAAACATAACACCATTAAGATTTTAATCGATTTGTGATTGCATCACAAATTTATTCTCGATTGAGCGTTTTATCGTCATTCGCGGGAAGTTTTATCTTTGTGCTTTAACATGAATAAATGTGCGGTTGAGACTCATAAAATGATGAGTAGTACCTAGGGTGAGCACCTATTAGTGAAAGAACGTGCAGATAATGGTTTCAACGCTTTAAGAACGCAGATTTTGACGTCAAGACCGACACGGCGGTGGAAGACAGAAGGTTTACGAAGCTACTGACACCGATGGAAACAATCACAGGAAATCGTTATCGAAAGAAATCAACGTGTTTGAGGCGAACGCTGAAAGATAAACGGGCACAATACGGCGATAGAGATGAGAAGGTGGTTTTGTAGCTTGACAATGTTCGACCCAGTATCGCAACGCTCGCCAAAACACACATGGAAACGCTTAAATGAGAAGTCGTACGCCATTCGCCGTATTCTCCTGACATTGCTCCCTCTGGCATCATCTCTTTCGATCAATGGCAGATAACCTGACTGAACAGCTCTTCTGGTCGTATGAACAAGCGCAAAATTGGATCAGTTCATAGACCTACTCAAAAGACACTCTGTTCTACATCCGCTGGTTTTGTGTGCTGCCCGAAAGGCGGAAGAAAGTAGTGGGCAGTGATGACCAATACTTTTAATCGTAAATGTTTTGTAAGTTTTTCACACTAAAGCCTTGAACTCTAAGACAAAACGGCGAAACCAAAGTTGTAAACCTAATAACATAAATCCTGGATCTCTACATATATCCAAACCATAATTACAGTCAGATTTTGTAAACACTAGCTTTAACATTTGCAAACCTTCGTTACAGATATTTTCGAATGGAAACTACATTTTTTTCATAATTTTACTTTACTTCATTATTATTTAGATTCAGGCACCTTAGTTTCTCAAACCTGGCACTTAGGGAAAGCAGGAAAAGGTGCGGACGGGGCCTAATCAGTTACCGTTCGTTGCACAGTAAACATGAACACTTTATTTAAGGAAATATTTTTTTAAAAAACAATTTAAAAATATTGACTGTAACACAAGCTACACTGGCGGGAGAAGGCCTTATTACGAAAGAATTCAAAATTATTTGTCGGCTGAAAGCCACGAGCAATACTTCAGAGTAATTAACGGCTGCAGGCCTGAATTACAAATGAGGAAGACAATTACACGTTAAAAATACGAAAATAATTTTTAAAACAATCATTAAAAAATTGACTGTAACACAATCTACACTGACGCCGAAGGCCTTATTAAGGAGAATTAAAATTATTTGTCGGCTGAAGCCCACAAGCAATAGGAATAATTTAAACAAAATATTATTTTTAAACAATTGACACAATCAGACCAAATAAAGAAGGGAGTGATCCGCAAACAGTGCTCCAAGGATCGACCTGAGAAAAGTCCCTACAGCTGCGTAAGTGGTGTGAGAGGCAGCCAAGAGTTATGCTCACTTAACGGGATGGCAACTCAAACTAATGACAGCTTAAACGCCGACCAACACACTCGCAAAGTCCACCAAGATGCGATAACCAATACCACGATAGAATAACAGTTAGCATCGTCAAATGACGAGCGTTTAATTACACAAGCTGGCTCCACCAAATCCTAGTACGCAGACAGGGTTAAGACCAAACTGCCTATTCAAAATCTGACTAGATGCACATGGAACTGCAAAAAACAATTTCACAAACAACTCAGACAATGCTAAAACAGTCACTATACAGCAACAAGACGAATTGGACGTAGACGTGAACGTTAAGAACACAGAAAGACCAGATACACGTCGTCCACTGAGACGACCAACCGAACGACCAACCATCGGTCGTTGGCAATCAAGTCAGGCATGGGAAACGTCGGAGTATATAACCGACAACTGACAGCTTGATGGCATGAGATCACTTCAACGGACGGACGCACACACAAGTGAAGGTTGCACTACTCGAATATAATGATCCATTCAACTTAAACTCGCTGAATCCGGACCTCGACGTGGTCGTGCACTCTCGCGACCACACCCTTCTATCGGGCAGTGGATATATCGCCAGCTCCCTCGGCGAGTACTGGTGCTGTCGGACCCCACTGCTGCTCCGAACTCGGACACACGACGACCTTACATACTTGAGGTCGCTCCAAAGATAGTACCACAGTACTCGCTATCGATAATGCCGCTGCTGCCACTCACGGACAGACAAAGCGAGCAAACGTAGTGGCACCAGTGAATGCACTAAGAAAACGAGAGGTCACAATCCGAATACACGACGCCAACCTGTCAACGGAACAAACACGAACAGGAGAACGGCTCACAAGGGAATGGTCAGACTTGTCATGTCGAAACCTGTGTTGCTTTTTTTTTACCACTGTGAGCAACATTGCAAGAAGTCTGTATGCAGAATTTTAGCTGTTGACATGTCCTGGAAGTCTGTAAACAATTTTATGAAGTAAGACATTATTGTCGCATGGTTTCCGCGCGCCGGCCGGTGTGGCCGTGCGGTTCTAGGCGCTTCGGTCTGGAACCGCGTGACCGCTACTGTTGCAGGTTCGAATCCTGCCTCGGCATGGATGTGTGTGATGTCCTTAGGTTAGTTAGGTTTAAGTAGTTCTAAGTTCTAGGGGACTGATGACCACAGATGTTAAGTCCCATAGTGATCAGAGCCATTTTTTGGTTTCCGCGCTTATAACTGCCTCTTGTACAACCCTGACCTCTCTCGCTACGTTATACCAACGCCATCTAGGGACAAGGTGGCGCTAGCTACGCGCCGCTCTCTTGTCACAGCAGTGAGAGAGCCGATTCCCCCAGTGAAAGCGATCGTATGATAATTAAACATTCGTTGACAAATATGGCTGATATGTTATCTACAACATTCTTTCCAAATAGCTATGAAATAGACACAAATAAATATACGGTTTAGAACACATCCAAATTTTATTTCTTGTAATTACCGCAAAAATGCGAAATATTGATACTATGTTCAAAACATAGGTTTTTTTGTGTACCAAGAACATACAAGCAATGACGACATATGACAGCCCTGCGAATCACAGACGTTGTTAGATGTCCGTAGACAAAACTGGGCTGGTGTTAGGAATGAATCAGGCCTAGTATCAGTATATTTAGAGGAGTGCCACGCATATTTAATCAAATTCTGAAACCGTGGGCAGGAAAATTGATAATGTACTACTGATTGCAACTTGAGAATATTGTCACGGTGATAGACAGGAAATTGCAATGATCTGCACACAATAATTTTCTCTGTTAGTTTTCTGTAAAATGCCTTCCACTGACTGAAAAATTCTCTGTCTAAAGGTTGAATTACGTTCATCGTGCCGGGTGGAATCTGAAGTATCTCTACTTCTTTGTCAGTGTGGGCTCGAAATACAGCTTTTAATGAATCAGACCTTTTATGACCTGACCACGAATCTAGATGGAGAAGAGATTTGTTCCCGCACAACGGAAGAAAAGCATGACGCATGGCCGGCCGCGGTGGTCTAGCGGTTCTGGCGCTGCAGTCCGGAACCGCGGGACTGCTACGGTCGCAGGTTCGAATCCTGCCTCGGGCATGGGTGTGTGTGATGTCCTTAGGTTAGTTATGTTTAAGTAGTTCTAAGTTCTAGGGGACTTATGACCTAAGATGTTGAGTCCCATAGTGCTCAGAGCCATTTGAACCATTTGAACCATGACGCATGAGAAGTGTAACGTTTTCATTTCCCATTTTTCCAGACTTCGATGTGTCTACCACAAGACTGTTTGCGTAGAACATTGTTCTTTTGACACGTGATCCAAAATGTCCAGTTGGTTCTTGGAGATACACATATAATTTAGGCAGCAATGAACCATCCAGACTATGGGCATTATAGTGTATGAATGGGTGAGTGCAGTCGTGGACTGCGCAATCGCCTCAATATGTTTTTCCCCTTTGAATGACAGTGTTCTTTTCTCTCGCATTTCTTTTTGAAAACCTGACTGATCTACAATGTAGACGTACGATTCACTAAAACTAGCGATCTTATTTATTGCATTCGTAAGAAAAGCTATCATTTCGATTTGTGTCACTTCATTTTCCGACCTGTTTCTCGATACAAATTTTGTTATTTTTCTTGCCACAATTTTATGTGGTCTTTTGAAGCGACTAATCCAACTTTGAGAAGCTGTAAATTCTTTAGCACCTATCGCGTTGGCAATCTCTAACGCCCAATCACGCAAAGTTGTATCGGTGACACTACGGAAAATAGCTCAAAAAGTCGCGCATTTATCTCCGTTGCAATTTCCAGTCGACTCTTACGTCGTCCAGCGACACTTCCTTTGTCCATCTATACAATTCACGTTCAGAACGGACAAAGTGATACTTATTTTGAACAGTACTGACACGTAGGCGTTTCCTACCACTTTCGTTCAACCAATACGTCACCGCTTTTTCTTTGTCTGATAAGGTAATTGTAGTTGCTGGTGTTACTTTAAGAGATAATTGATGATGGTACGTGGCACTATCACTCGAAGAGTCTTCATGAGTGCAGCTTTCGTCAGTGTCTTCGCCGTCTGTAGATTCACAGTCTGCAATATCGAGTGTTTCAGTTGTTTCTAGCCACATGTCTGCTCCATTTACATGCTCGTCTAGAAGATTAACAACCATGTCACACAACACATAGTCTTCACGCGTGTTTTCTGTTGATTGCTTGTCCGCAGCTCGTGGTCGTGCGGTAGCGTTCTCGCTCCCCGCGCCCGGGTTCGCATCCCGGCGGGGTTAGGGATTTTCTCTGCCTTGTGATGACTGGGCGTTGTGTGATGTCCTTAGGTTAGTTAGGTTTAAGTAGTTCTAAGTTCTAGGGGACTGATGACCATAGATGTTAAGTCCCATAGTGCTCAGAGCCATTTTGTTGATTGCTTCATTTGGCGTCTGTGGTATATCTCCATGGCAGGCAGGAAAACATTTACTGGGTTCGCCATCACCTGTGAGGGGAGATTGAATGTTCACCGTAAAGTGGCTTGCGGAGTATAGATCAACATGTACAGAACATCTTTCACATCTCTAACCAGTTTCAGGACGGTATGTTTCGAAATACGTACCAGAAATTAAAATGACGTGCATGCCACAGAAACGAATATTCGTTTCCCCTTTCCACCAAATCCGTGCAGCGATATTCCTCTTTAGTGAACGCCGCGATAAGACGGCCGCACTTGCCGACCATGCGCACAACGCTCGCGACTCGCCATTTCCAGGGGTGGCCAGCCGTCACTGCAAGCGCCAAGCAGGAAACACAGCCATGTTCGTGATTTTTTTTAGGTGACTTCCAGTTCATGCCAGCAGCTACAATTTTGCATACGGACGTTTTGCACAGTTAAATAACAGTGCTAAAAAGGCAATACATGTTTCGGTGACAAGTCTGACCATTCCCTTGTCAGTTTCACTGATTCAGTCAAGTAATATCGTTACAATTTGTGCCCATTTAGTTATACAAGTTTGCGTATACATAGGACTTAGTATCGGTTATTACGATATGAAGTATATCGCGATCTTCGTTATGTATCGTCCCATTCCGTTACGTTACACATTCTCAACCTACTTCCAGACTATGGAAGCGGTGCTTCATCCTGACCTTCGCACAGCCGTTTCCTCCGTCACTGATGGTGTCACCTCGCGAACCCAACAGCACAGCTGACTGATTCAGAATCACCGATACGTTCGCACGTAGCTGCTAAAACAGGAATTCCAGCCCCACAGATGCCACAGCCTCTCGGTAATTGCACACGTCGCTTGGCCACTGCTCCATATTACGAGGGTGAGCATTTCTAGGCGGCAGGCAACAATTAGCCTGCGACTGGGGCATCATTGTGTTTTACATGATGATGATGATGATGATGATGATGATGATGGATAGGGTTTTAAGGGCGCACGACGGCAAGGTCTTTAGCGCCCGCTCAGTAACAGATTGAGATGGGTGTCAAAAGACTCAGAACAATAAGATAAAACAGAACGTAAGACACAGGAAACCAGCTTGGAAAAATATGTGCCTACCCACACCGAAGCGTGGGACGAAGCATGCCGCCAGCAGTAAAACATGGACAACCCAGGAAGACAGTGGTAGAGGGAGCTAAAACAATATAGCAGATGGTAGTGGCTGGCTAACCGCAAGGAAAACGCGAGGAGTCAGTCACTTTGCAATACACTAAAACCTCCAGCCTAAAAGTTTAGGCCACAGTCCAGACACATCACAAAACTTTAAAACCCTAGACACACACGTCTCATCATTAGCTAAAACACAGGGCAGATCCGTATCAACTTGTACTTCTGCCCTTGCATCACGGTATAAAATGCAGTCTGTTAAAATGTGCCAGACAGAGATGTGCACACCACAAGCATCACAAATCGGGGGATCCTCCCGCCGTAATAGAAAACTGTGTGTGAGAGGACAGTGCCCAATCCGAAGACGCGTGAGGGTCACTTCTTCCCCCCTGAGCACCCGGCAGGAGGAAAGCCACGGCCGAGTTGTTGACTTCACCAACCGCAGTTTATTGGCCGTCACCGCCAGCCATTCTTCCTCCCACAACTCCATGCACTTCTTGTGGAGTGCAGAAATGACAGACTGCAAGGGAACAGGACACTGGACCACTTCCTGCTCTCTGCAGGCCTCCTTGGCAGCCCGATCGGCCTGTTCATAGCCCCATATTCCTACATGACCAGGCACCCAGCAGAAGGACACCTCCTTACCCCGCCGTTGGAGCAAGTACAGTTGGCCGTATATCAGCTGGACCATCATCTCCTCAGTTGGGCACAGATTCTGCAATGATTTTAAGGGACTAAGAGAATCGGAGCAGAGGAGAAATCAATTGCCCCGAACACGATTCATCCGCTCCAGTGCCTTCAGGATCGCGTGGAGCTCCCCTGCGAAAACGATATATTCATCAGGGAGGCGAATCCGGATAACATGATCAGGGAACACCACAGAACAGCCAATGAAATTCTCCTGTTTGGAGCCATCAGTGTAAACGACAGTAAACCGTGATGCGCATCTAAAATGTTAAAAAAATTAGATTGGAGTGTAAAATCTGATGTACTATCTCTCACATACCAAGAATATTACGTGGAGTTCCTCTCAGAAGGATATGGATAAAAATAATGAAAATAAAGATACTGTGGCTAGGGTGCTGTGAACAGTACTATGTCCATTTAGCACGTCGTACAGCAACTGAGAGTAAGGGACAGCGTCGTCATTGGAGAGAGACAGAAGTGTCGCAGGAGAGTGTTTGCGGGGCCGATACCGAGGACAGAGGCGGGTAAGAGGCTGGTGGCTGATTCCTCAGGGTCGTCAGCCTGTCGGCGCCTTACGTAACCTCCGCTGGAATGTCGCCTTCGCACTGCGAGGAGAGGTGGCTATGTTTCCTGGCGGTTTGCGGTCGCTAGAAATAAAACGCTTCAATTGGGATGTGCGAAAGGCCAGTTACGCGCGGTTCTAAATCCACTTCTGTACTCTGTGAAGTATACGGCGGAAAATACTCTTTATCGTATCGTAATTGGAGACGAATTCCGCTTAATTCAAGACACCGTTTTATTATTTCGATGTATCCACACGTGTTTGAGCACTTGTTACACTATGTTCAGTGGGCTTTTGTTTAGCATATTTCTGAAAAATTGTTGTTACATGTTAACATCTTGTGTAGGTTATGCGAATTTTAGATCAGAAGCATTTAAATTTGAAAGAGAAGCGATGATTAGGCACCAAATATTTTTCACTAGTTTACGTAAAGTGTACCTACAGTTAAGACACACGTCATTGAGTGTTACATCACTTGTTGAACTCTCGACGTACACTACCGGCCATTAAAATTGCTACACCAAGAAGAAATGCAGATGATAAACGCCGGCCGAAGTGGCCGTGCGGTTAAAGGCGCTGCAGTTTGGAACCGCAAGACCGCTACGGTCGCAGGTTCAAATCCTGCCTCGGGCATGGATGTTTGTGATGTCCTTAGGTTAGTTAGGTTTAACTAGTTCTAGGGGACTAATGACCTCAGCAGTTGAGTCCCATAGTGCTCAGAGCCATTTTGAGCAGATGATAAACGGGTATTCATTGGACAAATATATTATACCAGAACTGACATGTGATTACATTTTCACGCAATTTGGGTGCATAGATCCTGAGAAATCAGTACCCAGAACAACCACCTCTGGCCGTAATAACGGCCTTGATACGCCTGGGCATTGAGTGAAACAGAGCTTGGATGTCGTGTACAGGTACAGCTGCCCATGCAGCTTCAACACGATACCACAGTTCATCAAGAGTAGTGACTGGCGTATTGTGACGAGCCAGTTGCTCGGCCACCATTGACCAGACGTTTTCAATTTGTGAGAGATCTGGAAAATGTGCTGGCCAGGGCAGCAGTCGAACATGTTCTGTATCCAGAAAGGCCCGTAATGGACATGCAACAGGCGGTCGTGCATTATCCTGCTGAAATGTGGGGTTTCGCAGGGATCGAATGAAGGGTAGGGCCATGGGTGTGACACATCTGAAATGTAACGTCCACTATTGAAAGTGCCGTCAATGCGAACAAGAGGTGACCGAGACGTATAACCAATGGCACCCCATACCATCACGCCGGGTGATACGCCAGTCTGGCGATGACGAATACACGCTTCCAATGTGCGTTCACCGCGGTGTCGCCAAACGCGGATGCGACCATCGTGATGCTCTAAACAGAACCTGGATTCATCCGAAAAAATGACGTTTTGCCATTCGTGCACCCAGGTTCGTCGCTGAGTACACCATCGCAGGCGCCTCTGTCTGTGATGCAGCGTCAAGGGTAACCGCAGCCACGGTCTCCGAGCTGATAGTCCATGCTGCTGCAAACGTCGTCTAACTGTTCGTGCAGATGGTGGTTCTCTTGCAAACGTCCCCATCTGTTGACTCAGGGATCGAAACGTGGCTGCACGATCCGTTAAAGCCATGCGGATAAGATGCCTGTCATCTCGACTGCTAGTGATACGAGGCCGTCGGGATCCAGCACGGTGTTCCGTATTACCCTCCTGAACCCACCGATTCCACATTCTGCTAACATTCGTTGGACCTCGACCAACGCGAGCAGCAATGTCGCGATACGATAAACCGCAATCGCGATAGGCTACAATCCGACCTTAATCAAAGTCGGAAACGTGATGGTACGCATTTCTCCTCCTTACACGAGGCATCACAACAACGTTTCACCAGGCAACGCCGGTCAACTGCTGTTTGTATATGCTGTTTGTATATGAGAAATCGGTTGGAAACTTTCCTCGTGTCAGCACGTTGTAGGTGTCGCCACCAGCGCCAACCTTGTGTGAATGCTCTGAAAACTAATCATTTGCATATCACAGCATCTTCTTCCTGTCGGTTAAATATCGCGTCTGTAGCACGTCATCTTCGTGGTGTAGCAATTCTAATGGCCAGTAGTGTACGTCGAGAGTTCAACAAGTGATGTAACACATATTTTTTGTGTAAGTGGGTTGGTTTTATTCAGGATTTCAGTACACCATATTATTCCCCATCCTTTTGGCCACAAAATCCTGTTTTTCAACATAATCTCCTTTCAACATGATGGCCGTTCGCCACCTTACTGGGAGGGCCTGGCTGCCCGCAGGATAGCACTTTGCTGGTCGACATCGAAGCCAACATCTTGCACCAACAGTAACCTCCTCCTCATCCATGTACTGCTTCCCTCGGAGAACATCCTTCGTTGGGCCAACAGATAGAAATCGGAAGGTGGGAAATCCGGCCTGTGTGGTGGATGAGGAAGAACAGCTCAATGAATTTTTGAGAGCACCTCTCTGGTGCCCGTATTTGCCTGCGTTGTCATGGAGAATTTTTGTGGCGACGAACGCACTGAAGCCGTTTCTTTAATTTCCTGAGGGAAGCACAATACACTTCAGAGTTGACCGTTGCAGCATGAGAGAGGACATCAAATAGTGTGACTTCTTCAGAGTCCCAGAAGACTGTCGCTATGGCTTTACCAGCTGGGGGTGCGGCTTTGAACTTCTTCTTCGGAGAAGCGGTCATGTAGCGCCACTCCACGGATTGCCGTTTTGTTTCTGGTTCGAAATGACGAACCCATGTTTCATCGATTGTGACGATGTTCGAGAAAACATGGTCCCGATCAGCGTCGTATCGCGCAAGCAATTCCTCACAGATGGTCCTTCGTTGCCCTTTATGGTCTTCTGTTAGGCAGCGAGGAACCCAGTGGGTGCACACCCTTGAGTAGTCCAACTGGTGGACGACTGTGTTCGCTTTCCTTTCACTGCCTCAGTTTCTATCTGAAATAAATGGTCAATGAGAATAGGTTATGTAACAAGAGAAACGATTGTATGTTTGGAGAATAGGACTTGTTTCCTATTAGACAGTTTCCGAAAGTGAAGTGATGGCTGCATCCCTGTAGATTAGTGGAATGTTCAGGTGAAACTAGGCCAGGTCTCCACATTGGAATCACCGATCTCAATAACGTTTTGCCGCAGTCCAGTTTCTGCTACAGTGGTGGAACTAACAACACAGGGCAGAATAGTTTGGAGAGATGTCTTTGGACTGAAGATCACAACCAAAGCAGGCTGAAAGAGTAGTACCAAATATTTTAATATTTTAGAAAAACGCTTTCTGCTGTTGTAGCGATTGAAGGAAGTGACTCTCAGAACACCGACAAAATTAAAAGTTTCAGCTACAGCATCTAAAGCAATGGGGTCTCCTGTAATCAGACGTCGCATATTCGTGTAATTAAAGCGGACAGCCGTCATAATAGGACGCAGTTTATCCGACGTCTGAAGCAGGGAAAAACACGAGAAGCAGTTTTATGCATATAACATTATGATTTAAACACGTCAGCAAGTCTAACTCGCAACATCCTTATAAATTAATTAGTTATTCGGCTGTCCGCTGCTCGTGGTCTCGCGGTAGCGTTCTCGCTTCCCGAGCACGGGGTCCGGTTTTCGATTCCCGGCGGGGTCAGGTATTTTCCCTGCCTCGAGATGACTGGGTGTTCTTGTGTCGTCTTCATAATCATCATTCATCCGCATTACGGTCGGCAAACCACCTCCACTAGGACCTTGCGTAGTACGGCGGTGCGTGTCTCCCGCATCGTTCCCCTACGCTCTGTCACGGAGTATGGGACTTTTTTTCGTAAGACTAATAAACGCAACAGAAAGACATAACAGAGACTTCAGTTATCAATCATATATTCTCCTTCACTATTTACAACAGCCTGCCAATGCTGCGGTAACTTTTCGAGACCGTGACTGTAGAAATCACGTGGTTTTGAGGCGAGGAAATCGTCGAGTCCCGTCTGGAGCGCATTTTCATCCGGAAAGGAAGTTCCTTGAAGGCTATTCAATAGAGAACGAAAAAGGTGAAAATCTGAAGGCACAAGTTCAAGTGAATAAGTTGCTTTCGGTATGACTTCCCAACACTACTCCTGTATAGTGTTTTTTGTCAGTCTGGCAGAATGCGGGAGGGCGTTATCGTGGTGTAGCATCACTTCACAAAGCCTTTCTGATCGTTGTTCTTGTATTGTGTCTGAAAAACTTAGCAGATGTCGACAATAAACGTAAGCAGTGATGGTTAAACCTCGGGGAAGCAATTCGTAGTACTCCACACCGTCGCTGTTGCGCCGAATGCATAACGTTATCGTTTGTCGATGCGCAGGTCTTTGAACGGATAGTTGCTGCTTTGTCTGCCCTCAACTATTCCTTTCTTTTCCTTATGTTAGCATAAAGACACCAGTTCTCATCACCAGTAACGATAGTGGAAAGGAACAACCAGTGTTGTTCACGAGCCAATTGGTGACGAGCAAGCTGAGCTTTTGGTTTTGCTTAGACCATGCGATACCCATAACCCGATTTCTGAACCTTCCCCATTGCATGCAAATGTCGCACAATGGTGCAATGATCACAGTTCATCAGATTTGTCAATTCTCGAGTACACTGTAGGCTAATGCGTTTAAATGATCTTCATCAAACCCCGAATGTCTTCCTGAACGAGACGAGACACTAATGTCAGAACGATCCTCCTTAAAACGAGAAAACCACTTTCTTGCCGCGCTCAGCCCCATGGCATAATCCCCACACACGGCGCAAATGTTTCTGGTTGCCTCCACTGTCGTCGCCCTTCTTTTGAAGTCAAACGGAAGAATATGTCGGAAATGTTCCGATTTCTGCCTCACTATCTCCAAACGACAAAATGACCATATATAAACTCAAATAGTAACAGTGAAATACAAATAATAAACGACAATCGATAAATATACCCATAGCAACCGGAATAGCAACATGCAAAACAAAAAGGCTGCGAACTTTTGCAACAGGATAATACGATGGTTGGAACTTCAATAGTGGCAAGTATTTATTCACAACCGATACAAAAGAGTTACATGTTTGCACCTATTACTGTCCTTCAAAGTAGTCAACAGCGTTGTGTAGAACCCGTTGCCAGCGATGTGGAAGGCGTAGTACACCGTTAGCACAGCCTGTTCTGTTGATGGTGCGAATGGAGCGGTCTACTGCCTATCGAATCTTAGGAACAGTTCTGAAGTGAATGCCACGAAGTGGTTCGGAATCAAATCAAAGTCACAAGGACTTAAGTCCGGGGAGTATGGCGCTTGCACCCGTGCATTGTGGTGAAAAATGATGGGTGGGTTGCGCAGAAAGTGTCGCCGCTTCTTTCGCAAAGCTGGTCGCAGGTGATGCTCCAAAAACGAACAGTAATACTGTGCATTGACGGTCTGTCGTGGAGGAACGTAATGCGTTAGGATAACACCATCACAGTCGTACACGAGAATCACCATAACTTTACACCTCTCCATTTGCACCATCAACAGAATAGGGTCTGCTAACGTTATAGTGCCCCTTCCACATGGCAACGGGTTCTACACAATGCTGGTGACTACTTTGAAGGACAGTAACAGGTGCGAATATGTAACTCTTTTGTATCGTTTGTGACTAAAGAGTTGCTACTACACTCCTGGAAATTGAAATAAGAACACCGTAAATTCATTGTCCCAGGAAGGGGAAACTTTATTGACACATTCCTGGGGTCAGATACATCACATGATCACACTGACAGAACCACAGGCACATAGACACAGGCAACAGAGCATGCACAATGTCGGCACTAGTACAGTGTATATCCACCTTTCGCAGCAATGCAGGCTGCTATTCTCCCATGGAGACGATCGTAGAGATGCTGGATGTAGTCCTGTGGAACGGCTTGCCATGCCATTTCCACCTGGCGCCTCAGTTGGACCAGCGTTCGTGCTGGACGTGCTGACCGCGTGAGACGACGCTTCATCCAGTCCCAAACATGGATCCTACGGTCTTGGCGTGCATCCGTGCGTCGCTGCGGTCCGGTCCCAGGTCGACGGGCACGTGCACCTTCCGCCGACCACTGGCGACAACATCGATGTACTGTGGAGACCTCACGCCCCACGTGTTGAGCAATTCGGCGGTACGTCCACCCGGCCTCCCGCATGCCCACTATACGCCCTCGCTCAAAGTCCGTCAACTGCACATACGGTTCACGTCCACGCTGTCGCGGCATGCTACCAGTGTTAAAGACTGCGATGGAGCTCCGTATGCCACGGCAAACTGGCTGACACTGACGGCGGCGGTGCACAAATGCTGCGCAGCTAGCGCCATTCGACGGCCAACACCGCGGTTCCTGGTGTGTGCGCTGTGCCGTGCGTGTGATCATTGCTTGTACAGCCCTCTCGCAGTGTCCGGAGCAAGTATGGTGGGTCTGACACACCGGTGTCAATGTGTTCTTTTTTCCATTTCCAGGAGTGTATTTAAGTTTCAACCCTTGTACATTACCCAAACTGCAATTTCAGTAGTCTGGTTAACAAGAAAATTTGCGCTCATTATTAGGATGGAATATTGGAAGTATAACGTTTCATGAATTGACAAGAAGGAAATTACGAGCATCTCGAGTGAAAGAAGGGATTGGTTGATAAGACTCATCCTGAGAAATCTACAGTTTGGCTATAGAGAGAAATGAGGGAGCGGTTAAAAATCGTGAAGGGAGACCAAGTTTTGAGTACGGCAAGCAGGTTCAAATGGATGGCTGTTTGCTCACACAACTAATACCAGAAGAATAGAACAGAAAATTGAGGATGTGCTATATGACGATCAGTCTGCCTTTAGGAAAGTTAAAGGCGCCAGAGAGGCAGCTCTGATATAGCGGGTTGATAATGGAAGTTAGAAAATGGAAGTTAGACTGAACAAAAATCAAGACACGTTCATAGGATTTGTCGCCTCGAAAAAGCGTTCAAAAACGTCAAATGGTGCAAGATGTTCGAAATTCTGAGGAAAATAGCGATAAGCTCTAGGGAAAAACGGTTGATATACAATATGTACAAGACCCAAGAGGGAACAATATGACCGGAAGACCAAGAACTAAGTGCTTGGATTAAAAAGGGTATAAGACAGGAATGCAGTCTTTCGTTCCTACTCTTCAATATACGTACATTGAAGAAGCAGTGATGGAAATATATGTAAGGTTCGAGAGTGGGATCAAAATTCAAGATGGAACGATGTCAATGATAAGATTCGCTGATGACATTGCTATCCTCAGTGAAAGTCAAGAAGAATTACAGGATGTGTTGAATGGAATGAACAGTGTAACGAGTACAGAATATGGAGTGAGAATAAATCGAAGAAAGTCGAAAGCAATGAGAAGCAGCAAAAATGAGAACAGCGAGAAACTTAACATCAGGATTTGGTGATCACGAAGTAGATGAAGCTACGGAATCCTGCTAGCTAGGCAGCAAAGTAACCCGTGACGAACAGAGCAAGGAGGACATTAAAAGCAGAATAGACCTTGCGTAAAGGTTATTCATGGCCAAGAGAAGTCTACTATAATCCGAGCCACGAACGATGGCATTTCGCGCATGTCGAGTCACGGGCGGAGACGGCAGTGTTGACGATGGTTCAAATGGCTCTAAGCACTATGTGACTATACATCTGAGGTCATCAGTCCCCTAGACATAGAACTACTTAAACCTAACTTAAGGGCATCACACACATCCATGCCCGAGGCAAGATTCGAACATGCGACCGTAGCAGCAGCGCGGCTCCGAACTGAAGCGCCTAGAACCGCCCGGCCACAGCGGCCGGCCTTTGTTGACGATTCCAAGCGATAGTAGCGGCACGGGCAAGTGCGTGCTTTCCACTTGGAGAAAGCGTATATCCTGCAAATTATGTCTCTTACTTATGCAGAATTTATCACTTACCTCCACTATCAACAATAGCAACTCGTAGCAAATGGAATCGAAATTCACTAAACGACTCGGTACTATCACGTTTAATGCTCGCATTAGCTACGGCATTCACAGCAGAGCGCTCAGAACATACTGAATGTTCATCGGTTGTTGGAGTAGACGTGACATAGGTGCGCAATACAAGCTTAAACTCGACCGCCATCGTTCGTGACTTCAACAATAGTATCAAAATGTGACTTAATTTGAGGAAGAATATTCTAAGAACGGACGCGTGCAGCATGTGGAGCACGCCATTGTACGGCAGTGAGACATGGGTTTGTGGGAACACCGGAACAGAGGAGAATAGAAGCAGCTGTGTTATGGTGCTAGAGAAGACTGTTGAAAATCAGGAGGACTGATGTAAGACGAGTATATTTCTATTGTCTATTGTCAAACCACGATTTATGAAAGATGTTTATATTTTATTAATAGGCTTAAGTAGAAATAATTAATATTTGTCATGTTGGAAATAATTGTGGTAGCAGGGAATGTCTGCACCAAAGTATTGTCGGCAGGAGAGACCGCACATTGATGTAATTTTAAAAAGGGCGGGAGAGACCGCGTATGGATACATTTTAAGAAAAGGGAGGGAAAGACCGCACACTGATACATTTTGTAATGGTAGCAGGGATTGTCTGCACCAGAAAGCATTGTTGGCGGGAGAAACCGCACTTTAGCGTTCGTAGGAAGTCAGTAGTAAGCGAGATGTGAAGCGAGTCGGTAGCAGATCTGAAGCGAGAGGTTGAGAGGAGCGGTGTGTCTGCCAGCCACCAGCTATGATTTATAAGAGATTATAAACGGATGTACAGAGACATCAGCTAACTTAATAGTTAGCTGATGTCAATAATTCAATAATATTAGTTCCTCTTATGATAATTCATAAGAGGAACTAATATTATTGAATTATTTCTATGAGAAACTCAAGACTACTGAAGGTATGTTTGCGCAATGCTAGTTGTAATATTATTGTAAAAAGTAAGTCCCATTTGAACATTTGTATACTCATTTCATTCAGAATATAATTCATTTTTGCCAACAATATTGCATTACTGATTATAATCCATCCCAAAAACCATCAACGTAAAACTTTGCAAAATTTTATTGTTGACAAGAAAAAGTTACGGAACTTCAGTCAAATTAATTAAAGAATAACGTCAGCTTTGCTATTAAAGAATAACGTCAGCTTTGGTAATAAGTACAGCCACTTACTATGACAGCCTTCCAGCAGCTAATTGAGTATAGTAAAACATAGTAAGTATATTCATGTCGCAGTTCGATGTTGCAGTCTGATGGATATCCAGTAACAGTAAAAAAAGGTAAGGAACAGTTTTGGGTTATTGCAGGTAACGACTGAGGGCCACGACGACGACACATTCTATGTTTCGTCGAAATAATCAGAAACTCACTTTTAATAAGCAGCATTTAAATTTGTATGCGAAGTTTGAGAAAGAGAATTAATTTCAAAGGGAAGATTTCATTTGTTATTATTAAGCAAGAGATAGAAATCCTAAGGGAAGGTTTCATAGGTTATTGTAGAAGGGAAAGTTGCGTAACAAAAGAGATATAGAGGAGACGGGAAGGTAAATAGCGAGGAGGTACTCCGTAGGTTCGGGGAGGAAAGGAATAAACAGAAAACAGTGACAAGAAGAAGGGAAGAATGATAGGACATCTGTTAAGACATCAGGGACTACGTTTCATCGCATTCGGAAGGACGATGGTTCAAACCCGCGTCCGGCCATCTTTATTTAGGTTCTCTGTGATTTCCCTAAATCGCTCCAGGCAATTGTAGGGACGGTTCCGGCGAAAGGGCACAGCCGACTTCCTTCTCCATCCTTGCCTAATGAGATGGGACCAATGACGTCGCTGTTTGGTCCCCCCTCCCACGAACCAACCAACCGACAAGTTCATGATACTAGAGGGAGCTGTAGAGGGTGAAAACTGTAGAAGCAAACAGAGCTTGGGGTACATCCAGCAAATAATTCAGGATGTAGATTGCAAGTGCTACTCTGGGGTAGGGTTACCAGATTTCGGAATGCCAAAAAGAGGACTTTTCCATATTTTAGGATGAAAAAAGAGGACACTTTCTATTTCTTAGATTTATTACATAAGAAAAAAAAACATTACACACATCTCACACACCTATGTATTTTTCATTTGACTGAATCTTTTTTAAAAGTTCCTTCTCTTGACACAAATATTTAAAAAAGTTCTTGCAATTCAAATTTCTAAAATTAAATTTCACCATTGCAATCCCCTTTACAGTGTCAGTAGTGAGTCTATTTCTCTCCTTTGTCCACTGTGCCTCTATTAAGAACAGCAACCTCTCCACACAAGCATTATCGGCTGGCAACGCGAATAAGAATTGTGCAATTTTAATTAACTTGCTAAACTGTTTCTCACTGTTACACGACTCAACATACTTGCATCACTTATTATGGGCCGGTTCTGATTTTCTATCATATGTGGCTATGAATTTTTTTAAACTGGAAAACTAATCAAAGCACTTTTCATCGTCAATTTTAATATATTTATTCAACAAAAATTTGATTGATTCTTCAACGTAAGACCACGATCTTCTTCTTCTTCTGTAGTGGTCAATCCAAGGATTGGTTTGCAACAGCTACAATGGCAGCATGTCTCCATTCTGTGCGTCTTTCAGCTTTTCTCTTCATTTCTTTATAGGTGTTACATTCCACATCTTTTCACGATTTGATCCATGTACCTCAGTCGTGGTCTTCCTCTTGGTCTTTCTCCCTCGACATATCCCTCTATGATTGTGTTCAGGAGTCCTTTATGTCTTAATAGATGGCCTGTAAATTGCACTCTTCTTTTAACAATGAAACTCCAGAAGCTTCTCTTCTCACCTGCTCTTTCAGAACCACTTCGTTTGTGATATATCTGAAAAATCGAGCCACTTAAAACAAGAAAATTCACAAAATGGTTCCATCCAGATATTCAGGTACTCCAAACATCCTTCATAGAGGGTACCAAATTGGCACTTAAAATTCTTCACCTTCAAAGGATAACCATTATTTTCCATTTGAAACAATCTTTCTTTCACACTCAAAGATATAAAATTTTCATCTTTTCTGTGCTGAAGGGAATACAGTACATTCATGACATCGATAAGGGAGTTTTCTTCCTTTTCTAAGATACTAATACAATTATGAAAAATGCCAACTAATGATTGGATATGCCATAGATATAGCTCATAATAAACATTCTTTAGGACTGTTGGAGGTTTGTTTTGTGACAGAAAGAAGGATTTCAGAGCGGGAAAGATCTCTGTAAGTCTCTGAATGGCTGGAAATAGTGACAGCCATCGAGTCTCGCTATGGCTGAGAAGTTGTTGGTACTCTATTTCGACAAAATAACGAAATTTCTTTAGTGACTCTACACGGACAGTGTATATCGAAAAATGATTGTATATTTTCATTATTAATCCTTGTAAGTCAATTTCTTCGCCAGATTCTGGGGTGAAAATGTTGGCACAGGAGAGGAATTCGTGGCGGGCCGCTTCAAACCAGTCAGAAGACTGACGAGTGAAAAATACAGAGATGAAGAGGCTTGAAGTAGATAGCCCAGCGTGGAGAGCGGCATCAGAGCAGGCGAAGAGCACAACAACCGTCAGTGGAGCTTTACTCGGCAGCGCGACTCACCGTCCTTGAGGATGTGCTTGCGCGGCTGGTCGCCGCCGGCGGCGCTGCCCCAGAAGCGGCGGCGGTGGCGGCTGGTGTGGGTGGGCGCGAACACGTTGAGGCGGTGCCACGTGTAGGTGACCAGCTGCTGCTCCAGCAGGCTGGCGCCGCTGCCCGCGCTGCCCTCGGGCGAGCCGCGCTTCGACTCGCTCCTGGCGGTCGCGCGGATCCACTGCACCGGCTCCATCTGCATGTCCGAGTCGCTGCGACCGCTCAGCGCGCTCGTCGTCGTCCCATCGCCGCTCACCTGCAACACGCCCGTACCCCACACTCACTCTCTCACTCTCTTATTCCAGATCCATCTGTGTCAATTTCTTACAAGGGAAACTCCCTAGCGCCCCCCCCCCCCTCCCCACTCAAATTCAATGGTAAAATGCCCAGTGGGAGCTCGTCAAAAACTGAACACAGTTCAAGTGTGAAAATAGGAGGAAGGTATACTGAACAGTCCGATTCACCACTTGGTGCAACCAGTGGTTGCTTAAGGTCAATCCTTCCAAAACCCAGGCGATCATAGTAGGCAAAACCACCCCTTCCTTCCGCTTCCTCGATTTCTATGTCACCGTCATTGGCCGTCCTATCGCCCTCACCCCCACCCTTAAGTACCTTAGCGTCACCCTTGACCGTCGCCTCTCCTGGACCCCCCACCTCCAGACGATCCGGGCCGAGGCACGCTCCCGACTCCGTCCCCTCGAGCTCCTTTCTGGCCGTACGTGGGGTCTGGACCCCTCCACCATCCTCCGTACCTATAAATACCTCATCCGCCCTATCCTCTGCTACGCCCACACTGCCTGGATCTCCAGCCCCCCTATCTTTTACAAATTCGTTCAGATCCTAGAACGCCATGCTCTTCGCCTCGCCTATCACATCCGTCTCCCCTCCCGCATGCGGATCCTGTACGACCTTATTCCGTTCCCCCACCTCCTCCTTTTCCTCGAACGGATACGGATCCTCTACACCTCCCGTAAACTCGATCCTCCTCACCCGCTTGTCTCTCCCGTCCTCTCCTACCACCGTCCGCTGCCGCACCTGTATTTCCACATCCCACCTGCTCTCCATCTCTCCACTCTCTGTACCCTCTCCCGAGGTGGCTTCCGCCAGCTCCCCCTCCCTGATGATGTCCTCCTCCCCTCCATCTACCCCTCCTACTAACTTTGATCCTACCTCCCTCTTCCTGTGTTTGTTCCTTTGGGCACCCTCTCTCCCTTCTCTCCCCCTTCCCTCCCTCCTCCCTTTCTCCCCACTCCTCCCCCGGGCTTCCCCTACCCCCATACCTTCATTCCTCCTACCATCTCCTCTGCCATTGACATTTTTGCTCTCCTATCTCCCTCCCCCACCCCCTTCTTCCCCTCTCGGCAGGTCCCTGGACTCGCACACGTTCAGTGGACATTCGCGCGCCGGAAATCATCGCCATCAGTTTCTCGTGTGTGTGCCATCGTGTTTGTGGTTTAGTGTTCTTCATCGTCGCGCTCCTTCGTTCACCTGTACTGTCTAAGTCGTCAGTGTTCGTGTGCAGTGCCGACAGTTTTTAGTGTTTTTTCGTCGAGTGTGAACGGCTTCTGTTTTTTGCCCCCCACTTTGTTCAGTATCGTCTGTGTCTCCTCTGTATTTTCATTCTTAAACTCGTGGCTGAAGAGCAGCGTAGTATGCTGCTGCCAGACCACCTTATGTAAGGTGTTTAAATAACAATAAATAAATAAAAAATACTGAACTGTGAAAATGAATCGGAATAGAAATAGTGAACGGTTCCAGGCTGAAACGTAATGCGATCTCTCGAGCAGAGAGTCTTCTTCCCTGGTTAGGCGATCGGCATGCACTCTGAAAGCAACGCTCATGCGAAACCCAACCCGCACTTTTGTCACTTGACATCCTGAAAGCCACAGATCAAGGCAGTCACGTAAATGCACGATTTCGTCTACATCTACACACACTACCCGATAAAAAGTATGCGGACACCCGTATGGAATGCAGAACTGGAAAGTCAGGAGAGTCGGACCCATCAACATAAAACGTGGTTGGAAACATTGTTTTATCAGTAGAAAAGCTGTTACAACAGAATGGGTCGGTCATGAGAGCTGATTGACTTCGAACGTTCACTAAAGTGCGTGCGGCCGAGTTTAGGTTCGTTCTGCGCATCTGACGTCACAAAACACAGTCAGCCAATGAACAGAGAGCGACGTTGCCAGAGCTCGACTGCAGTGCAGAGCACGGACGCGTGTCTTCAGTTTTAGAAACGTTCAATCATAAATAAAGTAATTGAACAAAAGCAATGTCTTGATAGCAGACCTTGTTTTATAGAAAGTTTGGAAAAGGCATTCTTTTACCAATTGCTTCATATTCTATTAATTAATTAAACCAAACAAGCAATAAGACTCCTAATTCAGGCGATAGCAAGGAAGGTGTTTGTTATCATTCTCACTAACCGCTTTTTCGCAATAAAGAACAGTGGTAACTGTTTACTTCCTTTTGTACTTCGACGAAACGTGAGTAATTCATAGTCATACCAACTGTGTTTGTCGATATTTTGCGTGACATTTTTAAGTTCTATGGGAGTTCTAATGAATGACGAGCTGCGTTAGCGTAATTGAGTTCAAACCTTTATTCGTTTGAATGTATTTTTTTGAAATTTCTAGTAGCAACTAAAATCGACCATACGGAAAGTATACGCTATGGACTTTTACCTCTGCAAACTCTTCAAAATTTCGTGCAATGGTTTACTACATCTAATGCTGCCCAATAACTGCATTGAACATCGAAACAAAATTAATTCATTTATGGGGGGAAGGTATCAGTCAAGAAGATGTGTAAAAATAAAATTTTTGTGCCAAATAGTTTTTGTGAAATCGAATGATAAAGTGTGACAAAGCAGTCGAAACACCATGTGTCTGCACAGGCGAGCAGTGCAATGATGACAAAATCGCGCACAGCGCGGAATGCGGGGAGCAAGTCTCTGTAGCAGCGAAAGGGTTAATGCGGCCTTGGTGGCTTTACTTCATAAACTGCGCGCTCCCCCCTAAACTTAAGTTTGCGAACTATACTATGGCGCTGCTTCTCTTGGCGCGTACAACTGGCAACGCAGCAATCTCCCGCGTCTGGGCGGGCATGCGCGAACCGCCAAGATAAAAGAATTGAACTATAGTTACTAGCAGTCACCTGAGTAACGACTCCATTAGGGATATTTCAGCCCTTCTAAAGCTGCCCAACTCGACTGTTAATTTTGTCACTGTGAAGTGGAAAAGCGAAGGAAGAACCAAAGCTCACCCAAGGAGGATCTGCAACGAACTGACGCACGCTGCAGGGAATGGCAATTGAATCTCAATGTAGACAAGTGTAAGGTGCTGCGAATACATAGAGAGAAAGATCCTTTATCAATTAGCTATAATATAGCAGGTCAGCAACTGGAAGCAGTTAATTCCATAAATTATCTGGGAGTAGGCATCAGGAGTGGTTTAAAATGTAATGACCACATAAAGTTAATCGTCGGTAAAGCAGATGCCAGACTGAGATTCATTGGAAGAATCCTAAGGCAATGCTATCCGAAAACAAAGGAAGTAGGTTACAGTACACTTGTTCGCCCACAGCTTGAATACTGCTCACCGGTGTGGGATCCGTACTAGATAGGGTTGATAGAAGAGATAGAGAAGATCCAACGGAGAGCAGCGTGCTTCGTTACAGGATCATTTAGTAATCGCGAAAGCGTTACGGAGATGATAGATAAACTCCAGTGGAAGACTCTGCAGGAGAGACGCTCAGTAGCTCGGTATGGGCTTTTGTTGAAGTTTCGAGAACATACCTTCACCGAGGAGTCAAGCAGTATATTGCTCCCTCCTACGTATATCTCGCGAAGAGACCATGAGGATAAAACCAGAGAGACCAGAGCCCACACAGAGGCATACCGACAATTTTTCTTTCCACGAACAATACGAGACTGGAATAGAAGGGAGAACCGATAGAGGTACTCAAGGTACCCTCCGCCACACACCGTCAGGTGGCTTACGGAGTATGGATGTAGATGTAGATAGTGCTGACGAACAGCGCATTGCGAATGGTGGTTGTAAAAAGTCGCATGGAACCAGCAGAAGGAATCTCTCGTGAGCTCAAAATTATACAAGCAGTGAAGCTAGCACAATGATTGTGTAAGGAGTTAAAAAGAACGGAGGAAAGTAGTCGAGCAGCACCCCATAAACCACACATTTCTGTAGTCAGCACTAAGCAAAATACTAAGAGACGCTTGAGATTGTGTGAAGAGCGTCGCCAAAATGGAAACGAATGATTTATCTCGTTATCCTCTGTGCCAATCCGATGGATTCGCGCATTGCGAATGGTGGTTGTAAAAAGTCGCATGGAACCAGCAGAAGGAATCTCTCGTGAGCTCAAAATGATACAAGCAGTGAAGCTAGCACAATGATTGTGTAAGGAGTTAAAAAGAACGGAGGAAAGTAGTCGAGCAGCACCCCATAAACCACACATTTCTGTAGTCAGCACTAAGCAAAATACTAAGAGACGCTTGAGATTGTGTGAAGAGCGTCGCCAAAATGGAAACGAATGATTTATCTCGTTATCCTCTGTGCCAATCCGATGGATTCGCGGAATACCTGGAGAACGTTGCCTGCAATCATGGGTAGTGCCAACTGTGAAGCTGTGTTATGGCATGAGTATTTTTCGTAGTTAGGGCGTGGTCATCTTGTGCTTAAGAAAACGCTAAATGCGGAAGCATATGAATACATTTTCCAGCATTGTGTACTGTGTACAGTAGAGGAACAGTTTGGAGACGATGACTGATCGCATCGACATGACGATGCACGCTGTCAAAAAGGAGCATCTGTGAGGCAATGGTCTGTGGAGAATAATATTCCTAAAATGGACTGGTCTGCCCAGAGTCCCTTCATGAACCATAGTAACACACCTTTGGGTCGAATTACACTCATGCTCATAAATTAAGGATAATTGCAGAATGTGGTGCCATACAATGCGGCACTACACAAAACTGGCA